>NC_142204.1:58228821-58529893 GCF_049639895.1 Pseudopodoces humilis
TGAGTTCAGAAATCTGACCCTTTTTATCCTACCTCCACAAGATGCTACCTCCCTCTTCTCCAGCTTCCCAAATGAACACCTCCCCAGCAAAGGCATTGCCTTTGACAAACTCACTGCAGGACATAAAAATTTTTTTTAGTGCTCCTGTCTGTTTCTTCTCATTGTCATTTGATTATGGTTCCCTGCACTGGCATATCATCAAGCAGCAGAACACCTCATTATAATCACATCAGTATCCAGGAAGCCTAACAACTGCATTAAGAGGAAGAAATATTATCAATGTCAGCAAGCTGCAGAACTCTGCACCCCCTCATATGATTAGCCATTAACACACCAATTAGCTATTATTTATCATACATATTCTGCCTCAGTTTTCAAAATTATAAAACTGTGTCACTGGCTCCTCGTTCTTTTACTAGAAAAACAAAGCAGCAATAAATCATAAACCAAGGTAATACACATTTTATAAACCACACATAATTACTAAGGTAAAACTCTCATGCTTTAGAGTAGAAAATGAGAGCTCAGAGATTGGCTGATTCTTTTCAGTATTTGCTCTTAGCTTGGAAAAGCTCTGTGCCAAAATCTAAAACAATCTGGTGCTCATGAAAAGCCTGTTTGGAAAAGATGTTTCACATCTGCTGATGCTACACTAGTTGGTTCTTGTTTCCCCCAAGAAGAGAGCCAACAATTCTGCCCAGGTTAGGCTCACGTTCCATACTGCAGCAGTCACAAAATGCATGCATTAGTCATTTGCAAACCCAGTGTTAATTAACTCACCACAAAGACATCTCCAGTGCTGACATCTTTGTCTACAACAAACCAAGCATCCTTGAGGCCTGCCAGTCGAGCCCTCTGGCCTATTGTGAAGAGGAACCAACCTAAAGAAATATGAAAATGGAATGATGCTAGCAACTTTTCCTTTCAGAAGAACACATTAATATCATTTGCCCAAAACTTTACTGCTAAATAAAGAATAACAAACCAAGCAGGTGTAGAGAAGAGGGCCAGCCACAAACTAAACTAACATCTACTTGAAATTTCATCTGTACCTGAAATGCAAACTAAAGATTACAAATTAATCCATTTCAACTGTGGCATTCTTAAGTATTATAAAAGACATACATTTACTTATTTCAGTTTCAATTTGTGTGGATTATCTACCATTCAGTCTCACCAGTCTCCCTTACTTTTATGTACCAGTATAATAATCTATGATCATAAATTACTTGAGAGAGGAACTCTCTTCTGGCAGCTTGAACTGAGGACAGCAAAGGAAGAACACACAGAGAAAAGGAAAAGTTAAGGTGCCCATATTTTATGATGTCCTGCTATGCATCACTGAGGTGCATTTTCTTCTGCAAACTTTAGGTCCTAAAGAATATGGAACTGAAGCACAGTCATTTTGAAGGAATTAAGTGAACAGGGGTCTCCTGGTATTAAAATAACAACTACTTAGTACCAACAGAGTAACCCTAAAACTTATTTACTTTCTTGCATTCCAGAATAAATAACCAAGAATTAGTTGTAGTTCAAGGCTCTACTATTGTACACAGCAAGTTTTCCATGGTTTAACAAACTGGGTAAAACCTATAGACTCCTTTGGAATTTCCCAAAATACTGTTCATTTATCTAAAAGTAAGTTATTAAGGTGGGTTAGTGAATTACCTTTGTGTCTTCCCATCACCTTCTTATCTTCTATGGAAACAAAGTTACCTGGTTGAGGTTCCAAATACTAAAAAAGAGGAAGAGGTAAGTCACAAGACAGCCCAAGAAAACCTCATAGTATATTTCCGATTCTGTCACTACAAACTCTCAAAGCTGAAAAATAACTCTTCAAGAAGCAAACTCTGCCCAAGCAGCTTACTGACTCCTCCTTGACGCTGCTCTCAGAGTAAAGCAGAAATGGCAGTCCCTATGAGCAGCAATTCTAGACTTCACCTCCCCTATCCTCATGTATGTCAGGAGACAGCAGGATCCAGCACTCTGTCCCTCTCACATACCAGCTATTTGTCAGAGCCTGGCAGGCACAGGAGTGCATGTTCACTTCTTTTGCTCCAGAAAATGAGTGGCATCTGGAAGAGGGGCAAGATACTTCCTGCAGGCTGTGGGAGTCAGCTTCTAACTAGGCTTGTGACTGCAAAGGGAGGTAGGACACTGCTACTTACAGTAGGCCACAAGCTGATAGAGATTTTTCTATAGACAATGTTTTAAAAACTGAACATCAAAACAGAAAAAAGATTGTCAGAGATTTAGTGTTGCTCACCTCAAGAAGGAATTTTTCGAAGTTTCTTTCACCAATGAAACAGACCCCCATACTCTGAAAAAGGAACATGGAATTGAATACACAAAAACAGAGAAAAACATTTGAAATAATGTCTATTAATGATCTATCCAAGATTTTTTTTCTTCCTGTGTATCCCAAACTATCTTAAGCATTTCATAAGCAAATCCATAACATCTGCTGCAACACAGGTAAACTAATTTTATAGAGAATCAGTGAGAGCTGTAAGCATAGAATTAAGAGGGATAATAGGAAGTAGAACATCTGTTCAATAAATACATTAACCTTGGTGACTAGATTGTATGTATATTAAAAACAGTGTCTTTCATATTAAAGTACAAAAGCAACAAAATGATAGTGATGGTCCATCTCTTGAAAAAAAACACTTTCAGAACCAAATAGGCTTTTCTTTTCCTTCCAGTTACTGCTGACATTCTTCAAACACCCATTTACTGAGGTTTAATATAAGCATGAAAAGCAATCAAGGCAGCATCAGCAGGTTTTAAGATCAACTCATGAAGTCTTAGTTCTCAGAGAAACATAACTTCTTTTTTTTTTTTTAAAAAAAATAGTAACTGTGGAAAAACAGTATGATCCAATTTTTAAAGACATACTGAGAACTAGTTTTAAGTGAGGAAGCTCTTAAAAGTTATGGAGAATAAAGAACAAAGATTTTCCCCTTGCTGTGATAGAGGATGCTTTCCTTTAGGCTCATAGCATCCTACACATTCACCTTCATCTTAGTTCTTCTGAGATACAACAGCAGACGAAATACACAACTAACCACAAGCTCCTAAAAGTACTTTTAAGGAAGTAGCCAGCTATGATAAATGCTTCCCAACCTATTACATTATTCTTTTCTATCAGAAACGGACAGGTTGTCACAGGTTGAAGTTCAGAAAGTTCAGTAAAGTTGTTTTATGGAGAAATATAAATCAAAACAGTGTTAAGTGTTACCATGCCTCTTTTTTCTTTAGCACATGATGAAGGTCATGTTCTGCTGCTATCTTCTTTACAAAACTTTTTGTTAAATCCCCTAAAGGGAAGATGGTTTTCCTCAAAGCTTCCTGTGAAATCTGACTTAGAAAGAAGGTCTGGTCCTTAAAGAGGTCAGCCCCTTGAAGGAGTTTCACAGCTGCAAAGTGAAACACATAAAACATCTCAACATAATTACTGTTAATAGTTCAAATTGCTTTAGCATTTTGTTTGACAATCAATGTTTCTGATTTATTATTTTCAAATGCATGTTAGATATAGTATTTTACATACTTTTCAAGATCTAATGAAAACACTTGGATATTTTCTCATCACTAAAAAGATCTAGAAGATTCTGGTTTCGTACTGTGCAGAATCTTACAAAGACTTACACTGCCTAATCTGTATCAATAGTGCATGTGTCACTGGCAAGGACATTGACCAGTACAAAAACAAAAAACAACTTTCACATTTCCTCTGAAGGAGAGAATGAAGATTCAAATACTTTGGCATATACTGTTCTTCAAAAGATACTGTTTTGCCCTGAAATCACCCTACTAGAAATCAATTATTTGAGCAATCAGAGGAGTTATTACCCATGCTCAGAGATTAGTCTGACTTTTTTTTTTTAAATAGATTAAATCTTCTGATTATCCAGATGAAATAAAAGTGGTCCAGTTTTTCAATCATGTTCTGCCCCCTCTCTTTTAAAGTTAATAGCTCTGCTGTTGTACAAACACTACTTATGTGTTCCTTGACTCAAACACTAACTACAGGCCAATAGTTCAGCCACAACTGGTGATACAAAATCTCAGTCACGGGGCAAGGAAGCCCATCACAAAACACAACTTCTGTAAATCAGAGCCTCTCACATGTATAGACCATAGGTCCAGCTGAGGCCATTGCAACTTTCCAGAAGTAAAATTAAAACAAAGAAACAAATAAGTCCCTGTAAGTCCAGGGGTGGACAAACGGAAGCAGGGAATCTGTAATGTAAAATCATGACTGTGGCAGCTTTGCATAGCTTTAGTTTACAAGTTTCTTTCCCTTTGGGTATAGCCTGCTTCTCACCATATATGGGAGACATTCATCTGACTCATAAAACAAGAAAATTTAATGCTTGACAAGTCAGGGTCATTTTCAGTAATGTAAACACCTTGTTTAGTACAACCAACCATCTACAAAGGCTGGGGTTTAATTTGTAATCATTGTGTGTAAGGCAAAAAACATCCCTGATTCTGTGACACCAAATCTAGTTTCAATTTCTCTTTCATATGTAGGACAAAACATGAAATGAAGACACAACTTACTATTTCTAACTTCAAAACGGTTTCTGAAAAGCTTCTGTGGTCTTTTAGTATATTTCTGTTGAAACACTTCCTCATCCTCCAGTGAGGTCCTGGCATAATGCCCAGTAGCAATTGCATCTGCTCCTATTAAGGGAAGAAAAATCAAACATAACATAAAGGCTCAAACTTGAAACCCACAGTTCCAAACACAATTGCAAACATACAGTAAGAAAAGCAGAAAGCAATGAAAGAAGAAAACCTGTAGAGAAGTCTTATACTGCCAATAATTGTACTCCTGCTATTTAAATAATGCTAACTATTCACCAGCATGCCAGCACTTGTGCTTTTGTACTTTAGGGACCACCTAAGAATGTAAAACTTAACAGTCAGGTCAATGCATGTCTCTGAAATAAATCTGTTCCTACATATGAGCAACCTAATCTAGTGTAAGACATCCCTGCCCAGGGCAGGGGAGCTGGACCAGATGACCTTTAAAGGTCCCTCCCAACCTGAACCATTCCATGTTTATGTAAAAGCAATCCTAAAACAAAATTCTTTGCAATTATTGACACACTGCTACAGAGATATGAGTTAGGCATGCACATGAACTCATGTATTTCCCCACCTTTTAAAGAGTTTGTTTCCTTTAAGCATTTCCATGGCACACACTTTGTACTGACACACTTGAAAATGCCTTACCAAGCTTATCCATAGCATAATGCAGAAAATAGTTGAATTTGATGTGCTTGTTACACAAAATATCAGGATTAGGCGTCCTTCCCAATTCATACTCTTTTAAGAGGTCACTGTAAAATAAAGACCCAAATGTCTATCAGAATCATCAACATACATAATACTATCAGAAACTGGACAATGCTTAAATATGAGAAGACACAGTCACTGTAAACATTTTATGTTAGAAATAAAATACCCATTAGATTTTAATGTTCAAAAATCCAATGTTTGGAAGCTTTTCTCCCGAGTGCACTGGTTTTACTTTTCTCCATCTGAAACAGAATCAATTGCTTTTTCCTTACCATGTGACACTACATTAAAAAACAGAAAATAAAGCAATATATCTCTTATTTTCTCTCCTTCCTAAAAGTTCTGAATTCAACAACTCATATTAATAATTAAATCACCTGGGTCTACCCAGAGTTGCCTCCCTCTTGCTGGATCACGCTGTACTCCTATGGTACCCTAGGAGTTCTATAAAGGAGTCACCAGAAAGCCACCCTCAATTCAGACCCTCTAGTAAAGCACAGAACCAGAGAAAGGGCAATGAAGGGTGTCTCCATCTCTGACAGAAAGAACTGAAACAGGCTTTGCACAAACCATGGGAAATACAAGACCTGGAACAGTTCTTGTGATAAAATGTGTTTTATGTCAATAACTCTTTAAAGACAGAGATCCAAGGAGGAGTAAATTTAAGATCAGTGATAACAGTAAAGAAAAATGGATTCTGAAACAAACCAAGACACTTGTAAAAGAATGTTAGGAAACACTGTACTAATAAACCCCAAGAAGTTTTGTAGCACTTACTCATTCTCTCACATCAAAAGGGGAAAAATGGAGTGAACTTTCCTAGAAAAGAGATGTTTTGCAGTTTTCTTCACAGACTGTCCAAAAGTTTGGTGCTCAGCTTGATGTCATTTCAACATGCAGTACAAATAGCATGACCAGATTATTCCTCAGTTTCATGTAAGGTAGTAACAGCACTACTTAAAGGGGGATGATGAAGATCAGGGAACAATTTTTATGTACTTTTACGCTGTTACAAAGTGCCCCTTCTCGACCTACCTTCCAAGAAAATCTCTCAGCTCTTCCTATGTAGAACTTCCCTTAAAGTGCAACAAATTCATAGAGAATCTGAGCACCCTCTTTAGAGAACAGCTTCAGATTTGTTGTAAGTTGAAAAAAGCAAGTCAAGATCACAATTATTTTGTGCTAAACTGGATTCAGCACACATTATGTAAAATGCACTTCGTAAGTTACACACATAGATAGTAAGAGTACCCCATTAAATAATTTTTTTTGAAGTTACAGTAAGGTTGGGCCAGTACATCAGTAGCTGAAGAAATAAGCTGCAATAAAGCAATTTCTACACACTCACACAAGGAGAAATCTCCCACTAAAAAAAATTAACATATTAAAACTAAAATATAAATTCTGACCTTAAATACAAATGAGAGAAAAAAATAATTCCTTGATATTTAACAGGCTTTAAGGATTTTTCTTAGTATTGATAAAACTGCAATGAATTGCCCTTGCTCATTATCTCTCCATTCTTACTTTTCATTGTAACACAATAACATACTGGTATACTTTAAGACCAGCTATCATAAAAGTGTTTTTACCTGAATACTTCATTCCAGTATTCCTTCACGTAGGAAACCTGGTGAAACGGGATATCAAGCTTCTGGCACACCCGATAAGCATCTTCACAATCTCTGTCAATGGAGCAAGCTCCCTGTTCATCCAGAGGGTCCCAGTTCTTCATAAACACACCTGTCACCTGATAGCCTATGAAATGAAGGCAAGAACGATTCAGGAATTCTTACAGCCTGGACACAAACCCTGTTTCTCAAGAACGCCTTTAGTTACTGCGTTACCGAAGATGTGAGCAGTCCTGTGCCACGCTTTACACAGCACGGTTACTGTATAGCTATGCTTTTTCTCTAGGTAACAGCTAACCCAAGCTCTTCTAGCAACCTAAAGCGACGCAAAGTCACATCTCCCGCCCCGTTCAGCGGACCCCGCGGGGCCCGGTTCTCCGCGCTGCCGGGCCCGGCTCCAGGGGCCCGAGGGGGCGGCCAAGAGCGGGGAAGGCGCCGGCCGGACCCGGCTGCGCGGGGACCGAGCGGGGACAGGACAGGACCCAGCTGCCCTCGCTCCCTCCGTCCCGGCCCCAGCCCCGCACCTCGGCGGCGCAGCAGCAGCGCTGCCACGGCGCTGTCCACGCCGCCGGACACGGCGCAGGCCACGCGGCGTCCCTGGGCCGCCAGCATCGCCCCGCCGCCGCTTCCGCCCGCGCCTGCGCGCCGGGGCCCGGCCGGCACCCGCCGAACCGAGCGGGGCGCGCCGGGAGGGGACAGAGGAGGCCTCTGGCCTTCATCAGCCCACCCAAAACCCTCACAACATGCTCGGCCCGACCCCTCCCACTGCCCCTGAGCCACGGGACACGGCCCCGCGAGTTACATAAAGGAAAACCCGGAAGAAAACATCTCCCTTAGATTGCTTCATGTCCCTTACGCCTGAATAAGCTGAAGTTTCTCCCAGCTGGGGGCAGCTACGACTAAACCATCCGGCAGTAACCAAGCTCTTATCTCCTGCTTTGCAACACAGAAATTCAGGTGGTGCTGTTGCATTTGTTCTACTGGCATTCAATACTAACATGTTTCTTTGCAAACTTGCTACGCCACCTTGAAGTCTGCTAGTTTTTAGCTACATATTAACATTTGTTAGTGAAACACTAGAAACATCTACCCAAAGCAGGCAATAAAAAGTTGCCACTTTGTATAGGTTTAGCAAACAACTCATTTATTTTAAAATAAAACTTCGTTGTACATAAAAGGAAAGGAATCAAACCACAATCGGTAGAAAGTAAGGAGGCAGGTTTCCAATTCATGAACTGGAATTCCAAATTTTTTGCCTTAGTGCAACATAGTTTAAATACATCCGTTGCAGCACATCCATGAACAAAATCATTATCACTCTCTGACTGTATCAAGACTGTTAGAATTCTGTTTTGTTAATGCAGGTCCAGACAATCTACAGCCATCTTCAAAAAATTATGAGTGAGGAATAACACCAAAAACACTTCAAAGATCACAGTTGCTAAGAATTCTTCATTTCAGTTCAAATTCAGAACTTGAGTAGAGGGGAATCCAGATTTTCTTTGTTTACATCAGGGCTCAGAGTGATAAGAGGAGAACTCAAATCAATTAGCTGAAAGAAAAACAGCAAAATTTAGCTAGTGTAGTCAACTGTTGTGCATTAGCTACTAGCAGCTATAATCTCTATTATTCTCAATTATGTTTCATGCTTAGTGTTCCTATTAGTATCTAGAAGACAAATACAAGCACCACACTCAAGCTTTTGGGTTCAGGTTTTTAAAAACCTATTAAAAACCTAATGCTCATTCTTAGACTAGCACAAGCTTATCACAAGGTAGTTATTGCCCACACTTATCTTAAAATCCTAAAAGCCTTTTCCAAGTTTCATTACTATGCATATTCTAGTAACAGTGCCATCCAGACAGGACATAGCACTTCTGAACTCCTCTGAACATGTCCCCCTAAGTCAGAGTTCTGCAGTACTCCTCTTTTGACAAAATTTGAAGGGTCTGATACTCAGTTGAGCCTAACTACAAGTTTTGTCAAAGGCTGCATGCTCATAGTTACCAGCATTCATCTGACAATGATCTAAAGACATCTTATCTTCAAGCCACTAACGTATAAAAAACACTCGCCCAGAAATGCTTGTAAAATTTAAAGCAGATTCCAACAGCACAAATCTTCTAGCTAAGGAGAGGATTAGGAGAGAGAAGCTGAACAGGAGGCATCCTTTCTTTTTTGACTAAAATGAGTTGCTGCCAATAACTGAAAATGCAAGAAAGGTGAAACAAGAATAAGCATGCCAACTTTACTGAAGACAGCATTCACTTCCTGCTTCAGAAGAGGTTTATTCTGTAACAACTGCTTTAAGTACTGTTCCTTCTCCCTCCTCCTCCTTTTCCTATTTGCAGATTGCTCACTGAGCTCTAGTTCAGAACACATTGTTTTTAAACATGACATTCTCTTAAGAGCTCCTAATTATGTATATCATATTGAGCTAATATTAAATAATTCCTACAGTATTATGGAACTGCTCTGCAGGCAAAGGAACTGCTCTGCAGCCAGTTGACATTTTTCTGCTAACAACTTGCACCAGATGATTTGAATAAAACTTACCTTTATCTGCCCAGATAACACAGGCTTTGGAGAAGTAATCTTACTCACTTCAGGAGTATTGGAAAGGTCAATCAAAGGTCTACTTCCACATTCAGAAGTGTGTGGGAGAGATTTGTCTTCTCCAATATCTAGCAGTAAAGCCTTTAAAAAAAAATTCTGTTTTTCTCCCCTGTTTACCAAGTTTCATTCATATACATTGATGCAATCAATTTAGCTTATACAGCTGTAATAATCACAGATCAGTGTTAATTTACAACTTGGTATTTTTCATGCAGGATTCATTGCACACCGTATAAAAACCTCAGCTCCTACTCTGCCAGTGGGTAGAGGGAAAATGTGGTAAGAAAGCATAAGAGGTCCCTTGGGGCATAAAACAATTTTTCACTTGAAAGTAGAGTTAAATTTAAATCTGAAGATAGTAACCCTCTTAATACTTAAATTAAAATTAAATTTAACTACAATTATTGTGCAATGTTATTTAGCCATATAAACTACAGCTTCACACTCTGGTGATGGGTTTGGAGGGGAAGCCTTATGAGGTGCAGCTGAGGGCACTTGGTCTGTTCAACCTGGAGGAGATCATGGGGAGACCTTATTGTGGTCTTGAACATCCTCACAAGGGGAAGCAGAGGGGCAGGTACCAATCTCTTCATTCTCATGAAGAGTGACAGGAAACATGATGAAGTTGAGTTGGGGGAGGTTTAGTTGGATAGCAGGAAAAGGTTTTTCACTCAGAGGGTGGTTGGCACTGGAACAGGCTCCCCTGTGTGAACCGGCCACAGTACCAGCCTGACAGAGTTCAAGAAGTGTTTAGTGTGATTCCTGGAGTGCCCTGTGCAGGACTGGGAGCTGGACTTGATGATTCAGATGGGTCCCTTCCAACACAGAATATTCTATTATTTCATTATTCTAACACATTCTAACTTCACATATACCAAAGTGGTTTCCCTACTTATCCCTTACCTTGAAATAATTCAAGCAGTTTACCCAGTAGTTTTGTAGGAAAATATATTGTCATTTCTTACCTCAGGTTGTTTCTCTTCAGACAGCTGATTTTGTACTTCAGACAGCTCGTTTGGTACTTCCACCTCTTTTAATGCATTTTCTACTCCTTCTGTAGCAGTTTTCTCTGGCGAGAAGCTAAGTACAAGAGGTTGCACAGGTGGAGAGGTATCATCTTCTGAAGACATCCGTGTCTTACTCTCTTGTTTCTGTTTAGAACTAGGGTAAAGAGCATCAGCGATAATTGAGTTCTTTAATCAGCATTAACTACTAAAGACAGACAAGCCAATTTCTGACCTCATTTTCTCCTTTTTTACCACAAGCTTTAATGACCAAAAGGCTTCCCATATTTTTATCCAAATAAATGCTAGTTACCCACAAAATACAAAATATTTCATTCTGCATAAGTATAGCCTACCCATGTAAAAAAAAAGAAGGGACTATGAAGAATTTAATCTTACTTGACATTTCCATCCAGCCTAAACTTCACACAAGGCATTTTAGTTGGTTTTTTTTTTTAAACTTGGAACAGCTAGCAAAGATGTATTGATTTTGTGTATCACTGAGCAACCCACTTTAGTCCCTGCTGAAAGGAAGTACCAACACTGGCTGGAGGACCAGAGGCTGTAATTAGTATGTGGTTAGTATGATAAAGTCATTGTAGACAGAATAATTGTTTCCCAGAGAGAAAAGACTATTTGAGACCTTTGGCCCAAGTAACACAACAGTTTTCTAGCCATGAATCATTCCTACTTAATACAGTTCCTCTCCACCAGCCACAAAACAAGCCTGCATACATATATATGGCCCTTGACAGAAGACGCTGGGCAGACATGAAGAAGGCAACATTACTTTCACAGAAAAAAAACAGAATTGAAACGTAAGTAAAGCTGCTCAGAAAATAAAGTTCAAGTCAACAAAATCCTTGGCCTATTGGCTGATGCTTTAAAAAGTGTAATTTTGCAGACAATTTGCAACAATACAAAACAAAAGTCCAGATAATATGCATTTTAATCAGCTATTTCCCTTCATCAGAAGGCAATAGCAAAATACCACCAGAGCATCAGACACAAGTCTTAAATTTTTCCCTTGCTCAAGAAATACAAATAACTTCCTATTAAAGCTATAATTCTTTCCTGTTAGGTATTGACTCACCTCAATGCGGCTTATAGCATTTTACCAGTCACAAGTTATACATTTTTATTAGGTGTATACAGCTTTTCTATGCTCAAAGGCTTTATTCTAACATTTAGCTGAGGCCCTTGAAACCCAAGAGTCATCACTAGAATTCACTCAGAGACAGTCCGCCTACAGTACTCATTTCATACATGAAGATTTCTGTCTTACCCAGCTGTAAAAGTCTTTTTGGTAGAAAAGCTGAAGCTTTGCCGAAGAGATGCAGCATGTGGAGAAAATGCCATTCTTGGTAGAGTTTTAGGAGTTACTGCTGGGAGCCCCGAGATCCGACGGACAGGTGTAGGTAGGCCAGACCGTTTCACACTGGCAGGAGTCATGGCAGCAGACTTCTCAGGAAAACAAAAACTCTGGAAGACCTTATTTTCTGAGGCTTTCATAGGAGTGCTGACTGCCATGGCACTAGAAGAGGAACACACCTCAGACAAAACCTTCTAGAAACTGTTTGAATAACACTATTCTACCAAATGATAGAAATCCATTTCCCCCCTCTGGTCAGTAAGGGAACAGTAGCCACCTCAAAGTTGATAATAGTAAGCATAGTAAGGACTTTACTTGATAAGAATTCTTGTATGAACTATTTTAGTCTATTTAGCCCTGCAAAGAAACCTCTTCTGAATAGAGTGGGAGGGGTTCTTCGGGTTTTGATTTTAATCAGTTCCAATAGGCATCAACATATCTAACTTGGCAGGTCTCAAGGGACTAGACAATTAGAAGTTACTTTCAAAAGACTGTTGCAACACCCAACCATGTTGCAGGCTAAGGATGCTCAGTGCATTCAATTTTCAGTGAAGCCCTACCTTCCAGGTGTGCCACAAAATGTTAATCCAAGAGAAGGTGTTGCTTTTGGTGCCGATTTATTTGGTGTTGCATCTAAAGAGAAAAGTTTCGTTAATTGCTATCAGATTCATATTTATTTCTTTTATAGCAGTTATCTTTCAGTTAAATACTAATTCCTTCCCAAAGGTGGACAGAAGTGTAACGAAATAAATAACAAGCCTTCAAGGGTAACATTTGCTTTTAATAACCAAAGTAGAAGACAGCTCATACAAAGTATGTGCTTACCTTGAATCTTCACAGGAGCCTTAGTTTGACTTGTGGAAACAGACAAAACTCTAGCCTTGGGCTTTGGACACAGGCTTCCTTTTGCTGAGCTCCCATCTCGATTCTGCTGACATAGCTGCTGCAGACTGGAAACAGAGCTTGGTCTCCAAGTTCCACTGCCTGCAGTCTCAGATGATGTTGCAGAAGCTGAAGATTTAGCCAGGCATATAGCACTAGATATTTTGGGAGTACTAGCTGATCTCACTTGTTTCCTGGATTTCCCAGTATTGGCAGCCTGCAGAGATGACACTGTGGTAGGTCTGACAAGGGCCAACCTGCTTGTACTAGATGGAAGCTTAGAGCCACTCACACTAGCTTTTGATGACATGCTTGATTTTCCTGAAATAGAAGGTTGTACTTCTGAAGTTTTTGACTAAGAAGAATAATTATACTAACCCAGAAAAGAAAAACAGCAACTTACAGCATTTAAATTTAGGTTCAAACAATTAGAGTTTAAGGAGAATATATATGACTGCTGAAAATTTAGTCCTCAAATTCTTCGGCAATTTTATTTTATAGTCTTCTCACCAAATTCCTGAATTACTGCAATTGAGTGAAGAATATTCTTCAAGGAATGCCAGAACAGCTTGCAGATTCAAATTACTTCCAGCATTTACTCCCAGCAGAGCTGGCTCTGTTCCCTTAAGCAGCCTTTCAAGCAAGTAATAGGTAGAGTTACACTGATTAACACCATAGGCTTAACTACCACACAAGCATTTTTTCCAGATTTCTGTAAAGTTCTTACTTTTAGTCTGTAGGTTACTTTCATTAACAGGATGAATCTTGATTAGACAGTTCTATTGCATAAAATAGTTCTTAATAAGCTTTTAATAGTATGTTATTAATCTCCCAGAAACAATGTGCAAAATAAAAACTTGCTCAAACTTGGTATTTTGATAGATGTAGAACTGTAGTCCTTACATCTGTCAGTACTTTCAGGAGACTGTTTTTCCTGATCCTTTGAGGCTTACTGAAATGGATAAATTGAGGGTCTCAATACAGTACAACTACAACTCTTGGCTGTGTTATCTCCCTAAAGGTGTTTTCCCCACCTGCTTGAGTTAAAGCTCATCATTTATCTAGGCTTACAGAAAGGCGGAATAATGTCTTCCACCTTCCTTTCAAATTTCAGTTGTTTTGGTGTTTTGCTTTTTCTTTTATTTCCAGTCAGACAAGCTTAGAGTATTCAGAAGCTCATGTTCTTTGCTATAATAGAGGAGATAATGCATAAAGGGAACATAATTCCTGGGGCATTGCTTCCTTTCTAGCTGTGTCAGATGCTCACATGTAGACATCAGGTTTGTATCAGTCTAGTCAATCTACAGATTATGCATGTCTAACATTTATCTTTAGTCCACAGGGATTTACCAGGCTAGCCTAGAAAAGTTTATTCTCCATACAAAACATTTCGTAGTGCTTGAATGTACTGAACACCATTAAAACATTTCCAGATCCAAAGTCCAGAAAATGCTTAGCTATTTAAAAATTGATTCATGGCACAAATCTGCAGTAGGAGAGATTACCTTTTATACCTATAGGAGAAATGGGTAAACTTGAATTAAGACTTGAGTTCATGCTGGAAACTGATGATGAAGATGATGATGATGATGAAGTAGTCTTTCTTGGGAGACCACTGGCAACACCAGGACGTTTCAGATATATCATCTTATTTAAGCCAGGCTGAATCAAAAGCAAAAAAAAATGCCCAATTTAACACATTATATTGCCATTATTTGTCTTGGTATTGTAACTTATTACTTGTAATTTTAGAGGAGCTTCTTAACTCATTAAATGCAAGATCACATTTTAAAAAGTGAATTTTCTTAGAGACAGATCATTGTATCTGGATTGTTATACAGAACTGGAACATCAGATCTAGGAGGCAAACAGTTATTTTTATTCCAGCCACAAATCTGAGTATGGACTTAAAGGAATTAAAAATAAAAAAAGCCAGCCCAGGCACCAGTATATGCTGGGCACCAACCAGGTGGAAAGCAGCTTTGCAGGCCAGGCCCTTGGAGTGCTGGTGGACAAGCTGAACATGAGTCTGCAACACACCCTTGCAGTAAAGAATGCTGATAGTATCCTGGGCTGCACAAGGAAGACCACTGGCAGCGAGTGGAGGTGATCCTGCTGTCTGCTCAGCCCTGAGAGCCCACATCCAAAGATCTCCATACAGTTCCAGGTTCCCAAGTATGAGAGTGATTTGGAGCTACTGGAAAGAGTCCAGCAAAGGACCCCTAAAATGATTAAGGGACTGGAGCATCTCCCACCTAAGGAAAGGCTGAAAGCTGGGACTTCTCAGCCTAGAGAAGATAAGGCTCAAGGTGGATCTCATCAATACAAAGAAATATCTGAAAGGACAGCAGCCAGTGGTGCCCAGTGACAGGACTAGATTTAATGGGCAGAGTAAAACACAGGAGGTTCTACTTCTGAACATCAGGGAACACTTTTCTTACTTCAGAGGTGACTGATCACTGGTACCGGCTGCCCTATGAGGTTGCCAAGTCTTCATCCTTGGAGGTACTCAAATGCTGTCTGGCCATGGGCCTGGGCAAATGACTCCATGTGGTCCTGCTTGAGCAGGGCATTGGACCAGGTGACCTCAAGGGGTTCCTTCCAACCTCAACAATTCCATGATTCAGTGAAGTGACACCCAGCATTAAAATATGCATTTAAAGCTTCAAAGCAACTGACAGCTGTAGGTATACTACCTTCATGCAAGTTACGGCAACATTTTCATATGGTATAGTTAACTACACATCAAAAACTTTCTTACAGGAAACTGCTCATCACTTACCTGCAGCTAGTGCTTTAAAAACAAAGGCATCCTTGTTAATCCAACATATTTGTAGTTGCTCTTAAGTATGTTAATGTGTTACGGACTTAAGAGCACACATTCAAGAATGGTAAATATAAAACATTGATTATTTTCCTTAAAATCATTTTATGCAACAGCTTTAAATCAAATTAGAAAGTAAACTATTATTCACTATTATTATTTTCATCAGAAGTACTACAGAAGTTCTTTCCATACTAAGGAGGCTTGCCATTACCTTACTTGGTGCAGGAAGGACTTTTGTGTCTTGCACTGAGGAACTGCTACTGAAAGAAGATGGAACGGCATCTAAAGCAATATTAGATTTATCAGAAATTACTTCTTCAGATGATCCCATGCTGTTCAAGTCTCCTTTTGTAGAAATACTAGTATTTTTTCCTCGTTTGAGCTGCAAATTTCAATGCAACATTTTAAAAGCTACTACTGCTTCTAGAAATCACTATAAAGCTTTTTACACACATTGATTCTGTCCAGAAACAGAGACAACAGTCAATGAAGAAGCCTCCAAATCCAGTGAAGTCTTCAGACAAATAGAGTTTGAAGTAAGCCTAGTGAGTGCATTTGCCAAGTACTAGGAGATGCCTGAACCCAGATACTGCACAGCAACTTAAGGCCAGTTCTGCAACAATTCATCAGTACAAATCATATAATCATATTCACCTACGTAGTATTCCATACTGTAACAGCTGTATGTTCCAACTATATTGGACTCTCCATTTATTATTCTACTTTGATTTGGCTTCCAAAAGGTGAAACATTACAATAGTAGACAGCATTATGCAAAGTGTTCAGACAGTGGGGTATAACTTCTCTAGTTAAAGCATTTAAGATAATGTCTTTTTTTATAGCACACAAAATCAAGAAATTTATACTACAAAGGAAAATCAGAGTCCTGTAATTCCTATAGATGATGGCTCTTAAGAAGCCCCTACCACATCTTCAGTAAAACCTCTAATACATACTAGAACCTAAGCTATAAAGTGTAGACCAATAAAATCCAAAAGATACCGTACCTAAAGACTGGGATTTGTGCTCAAGGTCACTAACACAACTGTTTCCTTGCTATCCCGGAATACATTTCAATTGACAAGGATTAATAGTAAATAAAACAACTTTTACACATTAAGTGTAACAGTACAGTAATTTTACCAGCAACACAGCCGTGTCAGAAACCAGGTAGAAGCCAAGAATGACAGTATTCACAAAACCAAAATACAATGGAAAAGAAATGTATTTGCAAATGCTCTACATTGTCATAATAGACAAAGTAATTGGTTACTATACCATAGTACCTGCCCTCATTTTTTTTTTTCTGTATGTTTTCTGACTAAGGATCATATGAGGTAGAGAAGTATCAGAAGATTGAAGTTAGCTTTTAAAAATAAAAGATTGCAGACAGATTAAATACTCCTAAAACACAGACTTTACTTGAAGAAAATGTTGCCCAGAACTTGACTTTACCTTGTCAATTGTCAACAAATTGATTTTTCCAAAAGCAGATGACGGTTTTGCCACTGGCAGTTTGCCTACAGCCTTTGTACTTGTTTCCTTAGTTTTCTGTTCCTCTGTCAGGGGCAAACTGGTATTTTCCATAGGAGACACACAAATTTGAACAAGGCTTCTTTTAGGAGAAGCAGGAAGAGCATGTACCTTGCCATCTGATACAAGTGTCTGTGATGCCTTCTGAAAACAAGGGGGCAGCTGACATGCTGGACTATCCTGCACACAGAATGTCTCCCGTTTAACAGCCCTGGGACTAATTTCTATATTTTTGTTCCTCAGTATCTTCAGCTTTGAGTTTGAGTCCTCTACAAATCTTTCTACAATCTTGTTTTCCTGTTCTTCTGATTGGCTTATTTTGGTCTCCTTGTTCTTGATTCCAGTCTCTATTTGCAGTGCCAACAAATGAGCTTCTTTGAAAATTTCCACGAATTTCTCTCCTTGAAGTGGGCTCCACATGAGTTTATCATCACAAGCAGACACACACTTTTTTGCTTCAATACTGGCAGCAATACATCTTTCTTTGTGTCCCATAGGTCCAACAAAAACTTCATCTTCATTTCCACTACAAAGAAAAATAATTTAACCCAGCACCTTACATATGTCCATTTTGAAGGGTCTACAGTATTTACATAACTTACCTTGTTGAAGAGAGTGAAAGGTCAAAATCAAACTTTTCATCAGTCAGAAGAGGAAAGTCTGAAACCATAAAAAGCATTTTGTCACAGCATGGATTTGCAATGAAAATGATTGCATTATGCTTTGACAATCTGGTGAGTGATGTCAGCTGGCAAAGAAAGCTTTAGCTATCAAGTTCAAAATATTAAACTCAGGAAAAGAAGGTCCAAGAAATTTAAGGTACAATTATGAATATGATCATAATTGTGAGATCCCAAATATTGTAAAACAGCTTAATGGTAATTTTTAAGAAGCTGTAACAGCAACATGGAATGCAGCTCATCAGCAGCCTCCAATTAAAATAAGTGAGAACATGTAATCTAGAGCTATGTGACAACATGTTCATCCCATTCATCAGTTCTTTTCTTGTTCAGGCTACCACAGAACAGTAGCAGGAGCCAGTGAGAAAGATTACTTTCCATGTTAGTTAATATAAGCATTAAATAAATCAGCTGATGGATAAGGGAGGAGCTCAGATTAGATATATAGAAGAGAGGTTGATGACATCAGTCACTATTACACAAGATTTAGCACCACTCCACAAGCTCCTCAGGAGGCTTCTGAGACTGGCAACAACAGCCCATCCAAGGAAGTGAGTAAACAGAACATGACATAAGGCAGACAGAGGATGTCCACTGATCTAAGCTGTCCTAACCCATAACGGGATATACCACATAGAGAATAACTCAGTATGTTCTCCACCTACCATTGCTCATGCAAATATCCAGTTTTTCTTCAGTCAAATGACTCAGGCTATCTGCTGACATTTCATTTTTTTCCTCCATAGTATCTGGAATATATAGAAGTAGACATGCAAGAGGTTTAAAAAAAAACCCCAAAACCGAACAGCAACAGGGTCACAGACTTTGATGATACTGCTGAATTAGTGAGGAGGTAAACATTCCATTTGAAGACTCTCACATTTAGAGACTGCCACACAGAATCACAGAACAGTTAGGGTTGGAAGGGACGTCTGGAGACCATCCAGTCCAATCCCGTATAAAGGCAGGGTCACCTGGAGCAGGTTACACAGGAATGCCTACAGGTGGGTTAGAAATATCTCCAGACAGGGAGACTTCATGACCTCCCTGGGCAGCCTATTCCGGTGTTCTGCCACCCTCGATGTAAAGTTCCTACTCACGCTGAAACTTAACTTCTAGTGGTTTAGTTTAACTTAGTATTACTACTCGTTCTGTCGCTGGGCACCACCGAAAAAGTGGTTTATAGGATGCCACACAGCTCACTATCCCGCCGACCGCCCAGCACCCCACCTCAGGCGAGCTCGCACAGGTTCCCCCACCTTCCCCGGCCGTAAGGGGAAACGGGGAAAGGCCTGCGGGCACAAGCTGGAGCTCTGGGGAAGGGCCCGAGCCGGGCCCGCCGCCCCCGTCCCCCCGCGCTCACCGCTCGCCCCTCACCGCCACCGCGCACGAGCCACGCCGCGCACCCGCCCGGACTCGAAAAGCGCGCCCCATTCACGTGGCGCACCCGGCGCTCCCTCATTGGCAGGTTCGAAGGATACACGAGTGCTTCCGGTGCATTCTGGGACTTGTAGTTAGCAGGGCCCCAACGGCTGCTGGGTTGCGCAGGCCGTACTGGCCCGTTCCGCCCCGTACTTGCACTCGCCCTCGGGCTGTGGTCGGGGTGCGTCGCTCGCGCCGATCGTCCTTACGTAGTCCGGCTTGCCTGGCCGGCCTTGGCAGCCGCGGTGGTGGCAGTAGCGCAAGGGAAAGCCTCCGCAGGGTGTGGCCGTTGTAGCAGGACTCACCTTGAGGTTGTGCCGACGTGCCCCATGAGTCCAGGCACAGACGCCGTGCTGGCTGCGGTGGGGCCTGCGCGCCGATTCCTTCGGTTTCCTTGACATATCTGCTAGATATCGTTGTCGTAGTAGCTTAGCTTTAAATGTGAAGCTACAAGGAGGTTCAGCTTGGACATAAGAGGAATTTAATCACAGAAAGCATGATTAGACATTGGAATGGGCTGCCCAGGGAGGTGGTGGAGTCATCGTCCTGGAGGTGTTCAAGGAAAGACTGCATGTGGCGCTCAGTGCCTCGGTCTAGTCTAGTTGTCAAGGTGGTGTTCAGTCAAAGGCTGGACACAAAGGTCCTTTTCAGCCTAATAGACGCTGTGATTTTGTGAAGGGGATATATATCTAATCCTAAGGTGGCATACGGAATAGTAAGATCTGTGAGTGTCGGTTCCAACTACAGACTATTATTATTAGTCCCATTAAAGCAGCCTGTTAGAATAGTTTTAAAAGTAGAACTGTGTTCGTAAAAAACACTAGGAAAATGCCACTCTTCACGTTTCTTCTAACATTTAATGCTGTGCAGTGCTTAGGATTTTCTCTTAACGCGTGCGTGGCATGAGAAAATGCGTTCCAGTGATGTATTCTAAGTATTTTGGGATGACTAAATCAATCAGCTGGAATTTATCAGCGGAATGAGAATAGTTAATCATAACCTGCAGATTTTCATATAGATAAGATACTCTCTAATCCTTTCTCCAGTCGACCATTTGTAATTTTTTACCTTTCATGGAGCCCCACAAGCAGTATGTATGTAACTTAAGTATATAGCAAGTATCCTGTGTATTGGCAAATACACACAGTAAATGGCTGGGGCAAATAGGCTTCTGCTGAATATTAACACGCTCACCTCACACTTCTATCTCCCTTGAAATGACACGAGGAGTCCCTCCTGGCTGGCAGGCGTCAGTTGTGTGGGGAACTGTCCAACTTAGTTTCTTGTAAAATAGGCCAATCCTTATTGTTACAGTTTCTGTCTTCCGGCTTTTTGTATCATAATTTTCTATCCATTCTCTTTGATGTCTTCCTCATTGCTCCTTGAATTACTCTTAGGGATGTAATGATTTCAATTTATTTAATTCTTTTATTTCTTTCCATTCAAATTCATGTCATTATAATTCCTATATATTATAGAATATATAGGAATTATAATGTCTCTGTTTTCAAGATTTCATTTCCTTTTACAAAAGGAAATTCTTCATTGTGAAATTCTTCATTCATGAAAGGAAATGAAATCTTGCCATTTCAATGAGGATCAATTCGGCAAGGTGTGGTCCATTTCCCTGCACTTCATATCATCCCATGCCATTTGATTGTTTTCCCTTTGTTGCATTTTTTTTTTTCTTCAAGTATTTAATTTCATCAGTTCCTTCTCCTGTCTTTTTTTTGACTTCATTCCCTGACTTTGGGACTTCAGTAAATGTAATTTTGGTAACTTTTGGTCCTTTTCACTGCACCTCATTCCATCCCAATCAATTTGGAGTCACTGCATTCCCAAATTTTCTTTTTTTTTCAATTACATTTTATTATATCATATCTCCCTTCCAGCGTGTTTGTTACACTTTCTTCTCTGCTTTCAAGATTTCATTGTTGAAATTTCTGAACCAAAGTGAATAAATGAAAATGGAATGGGATGACATGAAGTGCAGGGAATGGACCAAACCTAGCTGAGTTGATACTGTTTGAAATCACAAGATTTCATTTCCTTTCACGAAATGAAGAATTTATTTTCATGAAAGTAAACGAAATCTCAAAGTCAGAGAAAAAAGTGAAACAGACTGGGGCAGGGTTATAATGACAAATTCAATGGTTAAAATTGTGAAATAAAGCAAAATTGTCATCAAATGCAGGGAGATGAGATGAGATGAATTGCTCCCATTTGTACGCCTTTTGTAGCTGCAATGTCCCTGAAGTTAAGGCTTTGTGCTTTTCTCAAACCTAAGCCTAAGCCTAACCCCAAGTGGAACAGTAAAAGCAGGCTGTCGTTGAGGCTGAGGTGCCAAGCATATGGGTAGTGGCATGCAGAAATCTGTGGAGGGAGCAATGTTGGGGCAGTGCTTCCCTTTGCATGCCTTCTGCACTTGCAGTGTCCCTGGAGCTTTGGGCTTTGTGGTTTTTTCAACCCTAACCCTAGGGTGGAGCAGGAAAAGCTGCATTTGTGTGAGAAACGTGTGGAGGGAGCAATGCTGGGGCAGCACTGTGCTCCCTTTGGCATGCTGCCTTCAGTCCCTGGAGCTCTGGGCTTTGTGGTTTTCTCAACCCTAAGCAGAGCAGGAAAAGCAGCTTGTTGCTGAGGCTTTGTTGCCAAGCACTTGTGTAGTGCTGAGCAGAAAGGTTTGGATGGAACAATCCTGGGGCAGTGCCATGCCCCCCTTGGCAGGCCTTTTGTTCTTGCAGCATCCCTGGAGCAGTATACGGCTTTTATTGTTGCATCCATCCCTGTGTACGTTATTTAAGAAAACTGAATCCAGGAGTTGTAACCTCCTATATTCTCAGGATGAGGTCTGAAAAAGCTAGAACTGATTCAAGTCAGTGATTCTTTACTGATACCTGAATTTCTTCCAAGTCATTGTAATATTTCTGGTTTTCTATATTTAATGTATTACTAATAATGAAGAATGAGTCTTTGTCCTCAGTAGCTTCACTGGTTCCAGCGACACAGTTTTAGTCACATGGGTCAACAAACTTAGTCTTAATTTTCTGGAGTGTGATTTTATGAGGACATATCACTGGAAATCACTAGTTGTTTTAATAAAACTAAAGGAAGCAGTTTAATTTATATAAAAACATAAATGCAGTAACCAGGACATATCTGAAGGAAAGGCAAAGGCCTTTAGAAAGGCACCAGGACTACAAGTTCAAATTTGTCTTAATAGCAATTATATGTGGCAATAAGCTGAAAGTAACAGTTAAATGAGAAATACAGTTATTTTAAAGATGATGCAATAAAGTGTTTTGGGAAAGAAGTGTTTTGGTCTGTCTTTATAAATTGCAAATTTAAATGTGTTCATTTACAAGCCCCAGAAATCATCAGAGGGACATTGAATTGGTTATACTAAACCCATCATTAACCCAGCTGATCATGCAACACCCAGCTTGGCAGAAGTTCTGGTCAGCCTCTTGGTAATCAATGGCTCCAGTTGGTCCGGGAATAATAGGATGAATGTTACTTTGTTACTAACCCTGGATGTCAAAATGTTATTTTTTGTGGTGATATATTGCTTATTGACTGCTTATTGAATGTGATCATATTATAAAAGTCAACATTTTTTAAATAAGGGATGTGCTTTTTTCATAAAACAATATTTGAGTATTAGAGCACATATAAGTGATGGTGGTTTGAAATTTCACTCCAGGGAATTTAAACCAAATTGCATTTGTAGAAAGGAACTAAATTTTACCCCAAAATAGCCTATGATCTAATAGAAAGTCATTCTAAGTTATAGCTCATCCTGCATTTTTCACCACCACCCTCCATCTGTGCATTACTGGTGTTATGAATTTGGCAACACTTCAGCAGCAAGCTGTTTATAACAAGAGATCCCAGCAGCTAAAAGAAGCCAGTCATTGGGATTACTTATAACTTGCCTTGTGAACTGCTCAAGGGAATTTCTTGAAGAACTGTGTCAAAATCAGCTTTAGAAATCATTAATTTGAGAGCTTTCACTGATACATAAGTGTTCCAAAATTGTTGTTGGTCAAGTCGGTGGGCTTGGAAGATTCTTTTTGTTGGTGCTGAGAAAATTTTCTCATTTTGTGCAAGGAAACAAGAGGATACAAAAGGCTTTTTTCCTCTCTGCAAGAAGAAATCTGACGCAGTGGGAATTCAATCACTCAGACACTATGAATGCTTGCAGAAGGTAAGCTGCATATACTGCATTCCTCTCAGGTAAGAATAGAAAAGCAAATTATTGGCAAAATATTCCTCTTGTGGTCTTCACATGATGCTCCCAAATGATCATGAACTGTGTTATTTTATTTGCAGCTACACATGATTGTCCTGATACAAATGTTAAATGTCTGATTCTGCAATTACCTTCTGTAAAAGCTCAACGGCAGAATTTCTGTTTTATTGATGAATTCCTTTTTGGGGATTGCATTTCCTAGTCTTTCAGTTTTAACAAATCAGTTTTGACAGCTCTCTTCTAAGTGTGCCTAAGTATGTAATTTGTGGTTTAAAGTTCTTTTTTACTTATAAGCCTATCTGTGCTAACATTTGTGGTAATCTCTACTCTTCTGTCATAGTAACAGCAGGAACACGTATGAACCAGACCTGCAATACATCTAATTCATCTCAGACCCCTTCCTAACAAACGTGAAAATCACAAGCTAGTTAATCTCCTTTTGGCATTCCAGTTCAGATGTAATTGCGTACATTAAACATTTCTTTCCTCTTAAAAATGAAGCAGCAGGAACAAGGGCACTGGGGCTTAGCAGGCAATTTTCAATGAAGATAGTAGCTGGAGGGCTGTTGCCATAGGTGAATGCTTCTAGTTTCAAACCCTTCGGGGAAGGTGACAAAGCAATATAAAACGTTACTGCAGAGAATCCTGCAGATATTCTTTGCGTAGTTACTCCTGACTGGTACCTTTTAATGAATGCCTTGACACAAGTCCCCTCTGAAAAGCAGAGATAGAAAAACATGCCAGAACAGGATGGAAAGATCACATGCAGTGCTTATTCCTGTGGATTAAAGCTTTGCAAACAAGTAATTTTTTATTTGAACCCTGCCACTTTCATAATATTGCAAAATGAAAGGATATGTTTTTTCTCATACAATGATCTGTATCAATAGTGAGGAGTAAGAGCACTGTTTCCTCTAACAATCCCATAGCCAGTCTCTGTGCCTGTCAGGAGGTGAGAAATACCAAATGGCTGGTAAATGTTTTGCATTTCCAATTATAGAAATTATTTTATTAGCCCCAGACAGTTTGAAGAGCTCTTTCCCAAATCTAGTCAATGATTCAATGCACACTCTGGATTTCATTACAAACACTATTGAACTGTTAATAAAGAAGAATAGTTTTTAACCTTAATCTTTCTTTTTGTTATGTCAGGATACATTCTCTCCGTGCTCACAGACAGAAAACTAATGGAAACAAAAGTGAGAACTGGCACAGTACCTCTGGGTTTAAGCACCAGCATGAAGATGATCTTGTTACAGTCCACACCCTTTACACAGTGATCATCATGATCCTTCTAGCGGCACTCTGGGGAGCCTGGTCAAGAACGGATTCATCCTTATAGCAGCAATATGGCAACTTTCTTTGTCAAATATTTAAAGAAGTATTTGTTTCAATTATCTACACTCAAGAGGTACAAAACAGTGGTCTCGGCATATTTCAGTTTACTTGAAACTGCTTAAAAGGTTGCTACTTGTGGAAGGGAATCTATGAAGGAATTTAACAAACCATGTACAGAACATAATTTTGTGAATAACAGAGACCTGTTTGACCTGTACACATTTATATTACCCTCAGCACGTATATGAAACTTTAAGCACGATATTCTAGAAAGAGGAGTTCAACTTCTGTTTTATTGGTCAATGTTTTGTACAATATTTTGTACCCCAGCTTTCCATTTGTGAACTTGTCGAGTCTCTACCTCTGCTAAGTTTGCTTGTCCCAATCCATAGTAAAATGTACACTGTAAGGAGGAAATAATTTGCCATGCCACAACAACATAGGAAGACATGATCAACAAACCCAGGTATTCTGCCAGGAAAGGAAGATCATTGTAAATCAAATTCTCATCTCCATTGCTGAAGAGAGTTTATATGGGGCTTGTATTCATTATTTTTAACTTATGGCAATGACTTTGTAAACTCAGGAATAAAATGATGAAATAAGTTGCTTTTGTGAATCCTTTGTCACAGAACCAGCTGGCTCAGTCTTCATCTTGTATATATTTATCTGCAACCACCACTTGCTTTTCCATAATTCATTAACATCTCATGGCAACACCAGCTTCTATGTACACCAGCCCATCGCTGATGGGGCATTCCATACTCCCACATTTTCAGGGAAGTAACCTCACTGAGACAACCTGCAAGTCTTCTGAACATAGAGCTATCTGGCAGTGTTCCACTCTTTGTTAGTCGTCTACTACTGATGAGCATACATTAGTGGGCTGGTAGCTCTGGGGGGCAGTGACTCTTTGAGTCCAGGCCTTGGGAGCCTAAACTCAGCTTAAACCCCAAATTTTATCACTGCCTATGCTAATACACAGTATCCCAATAAAAAAACCAAACAAACATCACCCTGCAAGGTACTTAGACATCTTATAGACTCATAGATACACATTTGTAATTAGGAAGTACTTGCGGACAACACAATTCTTACAAGTATTGTGTACCCCATTTTGGTATCCATCCATGATCAGGAGGGGTATATAAACTGAAATGTCTCTGAGAAGAGCTCCAGGAGTGTTACCAAAGGTCAGGGTAGCACCAGAGACACCGGTGTCAGCTCTCAATAGGCAGTGAGGTGGCTGGAATTGGAGCTCCTCCATTGACACTGCATTCTGCCAGTCTTACCCCACCGGGCAGACACCACCTCAGCATGCTTTAACATGGGAGCAGTGCTTTGATGATGCTCCCTAAAGAACAACACACAAAGGAATACTTAAGAAAACAGATGATTAGAACATTAAATAATTGTCACAGAACATAGGGACCCAGATATAAAACATGTAGCATGAACATTACAAGTGAACACAAAAGGATGGGCCCTCCCTTTTCAATATATATTTGAAGTACACAAGATGGGACAGGGACCTACACATTCTGACAGCAGCACAAAAACCCCCAGTGATTATGGCTGTGGGACAGGCAATGGCTTCAGTGTGCTGGAAGTCAAACACAAAATCTCAAATGCACCCCACCAAGGAAAAAAAAAATCCCTAGAACAATTGACCACACAGCATGATGCAGCATTTAGTTGTTGAATTTATAAATTCTGCAGGCATAACCCTGCCTCTGAAGCACTGGAGGTCCAAACAAGGTATTGAAAATACTTCAGTTTCCTCTTTCACTTTGTCAGAGAGGAGATGAAGTATCAAAGTTAGAAGAGACTGCTGCAGAACATTAAATGTTTTGAAAAACATGGTTTTTCTTAAATTTTTGCTTTCTTGGAAAACAGCCTTGGTTGATTTAACAGTAATATTAGAGATCTAAACTAAGTAATTTTTAATGTGTTCCGAAAGACAACTGTATCTTTGCAGGGTGAACAAAATCTACTTTTATTATCAGTTTTTCTAAATAACTCATTTAACTTGGATAATGCAACCACATTTAGGGAAAATCTCTGGTCTTGCACAGCACAGTCTTCAATGCAAACAGGCCCAAATCATCTGCCTGACTGAATGACACTTTGGAGACTTCAGCTCCCAAAATAATTTCCTGTAAATCCACCCATGAAAACACCTCATTTGAGTCTCACAGTAAATCACAATTTAACTTATGTCAACAGTAACAAGCTATTTAATGTCTCTACACCAATGAAATAGATGGAAAAGTAGAAACTAAGAGCCCAGGTTTGGAACTTGTGTGTCAAAATCATCATTTTATCATCAGTGATCATTTTATTACTATTTCTCCTGCATTAAGCAGGCCAGATAGATGTTTTACATGTGTTCAAAAAAGGCAGTGGTTTAAGTAAGCCTGTCTGCTCTTATTTTGAACTAACAAAAACACTGTAGTTCAGCCAGTAAATCTTATGATATATTCCATGTACCAACTGTCAGAACTGGAAAACAAGTCTATTTTCCATGGTCATTTTCACATGCTGATGTGACACACTTTTGTTTTTAAAGACTCAAGTCCTTCCAAGCTCCATTTTTTACTACTGCCTCACATTTCCCTTTAGAGAAGATGATGCATTCTGTAAAGCCATCTTTAAAACAAAAAGTCAGCACAGCCATTTGTCCCTAATCCTTTGATAAATCTTGTAATTCCCTTAGTACTTCACACCTAAATTTGCTATTGGTCTGGTTGGTAAGAAATGGTCTGGATGGTATTTGTACTACTGTGTTTTAACTAAGGGAAGACTTAACTGAAATCAAAATGCAAAACTGAAGCTGTACATTTCTGTATTAAACACAGAAAGACAAAACCAGGTCTATATGTCAGTTCACTGGTCTGTTTACTGTACAGAACATTTCAACTCTAAGACTTACCTCTCCTTCAAAATATATGTGTAAGAGTGTGAGGCATTCTCTTCCAAAGATCTTTTAAGTGCACTAATCATAGTACCTCAGAAAACATCAGGGAAAAAATACAGCATAAAAATAACAAGCACTATGGATTTCTACCCACTTAAGACAGTAGTTTTACTTAAACAGGACGCATACATGTGATTATATGATACACATTCACAGCTGTTGCACCTGGTGACTACTGGAAATCAATAGTCCTCCTAGTTCTCTTTCATGGCCTTTGCTAGCAGTGGTTCAAAAACCCAAGACAAGTTTTATGTCCTTGCAGAATGCTATGTATGCTCTATTAACAATTTAACTGGATACAACCTATGGTCCAAATTTTTCTGTGAATTCTGCACCTGTAACCAGGCTCTATGAGTTCAGTATCACCATGCATGAATCAGTGTTAAGAAGTAAAAGCACCACTTCCTAGCCTTTAAAGCCAGCAATGGATGACATCAGACTGTCAGATGCTTACACCACCACAGCATTATCCACAGACTTTATTCCCTTGTACAGATCTCTGATACCCCTGCTCCACACTGCCACTGGCTGGCACAGCACCCCTCTGCCCCTTCCTGTCCTCAAAGGGTGGGCAGCAACTCTATCCCAGTGGCACAAAGAGGGAGATGCTGCTGATTGTTTATGGAAAATGTCCTTCCTAGCCCATCAAAAATACTTGGGCTGTAAAGATGCCTTTTCTGGCAGTAGTATTGTTAAAAGGATATCATCCATCTGGTTGCCAAACCAAAACAAATCAGAGCATGATAATAAAAATGATTTACAATGTTTAAACCCTCTCTGGGACTAACAAAACATTTGACAAAAGTACAGATTTCCAAGCCTTTTGTTTAAGTTCAGCTTAAAGTACTGCCAATTCTCCCTTGTCAAGAAAAAGAACCAAAATGCCAATGGCAAATTCTACTTGGCATGCTCTCTGTGCTTAGAACACAGCTCAGGTTACCCTTGTGTCCAAGCTTAAAGCTTGTGTTAAAGCTCAGATGTCATCAAACTACTCAGTACTACTTCACTTCCTCTGAAATTTATTTCCACATTTTCACAAAACATCTTTTGTTGACATTCTGCAAACAATGCTGTCCAATAAGGTGCCGATTTTTTCTTCCTGTGGAGTAACTTTGTACATCTGCAGAAAAAAGACAACAAAAACAGGAAAGATGTATAAGGAAGAAAAAAACTGATGACATACCTTCTAAAAATATGTACACAAGAAAAGATTATTCCCCTCTACCCCACTTTTACATTGGAAATTCCTATTTTCTTGTGACTGCAAGACAAAATTTGGACTGAAGCAAATTCTGAAATTACAAGAACAAGGAAAGCTATGAAATGAATAAGCAGCACTTTTAGCTCCACATGTTAAATGCCATCATTTGTCCAGTTCTATTCATATGTCTCCTATCAGTACTTTGAAGACATGATAAAGATTTAAAGTTACTTGAATTTTATCATGTAGGAGATATATGCTTCAAAATAGCTGTTTAGCATATAGTAATCTGTTAAGAGCATATATACCCCAAGGCAGCTCCTAACAGCTAATTAACCTGTTTTTATTTTAACCACCCCTACTGGGACTATCTATTACTTAAGCTTATGGAACTGCTCAGGACTGAAATTTTTAATTAAATGAGTATTTGCCTGAAAAACAAGAATCAAAAGTGCTTGGATGGTAGGCAGCAATTAGGGATTTATTTTTATGTTTGAATCCCCTGACAACATTAATAATTAGAAGACTTAAAACTTTGTGATGTTTGTGTGACAACTAAAACTTGTTTCAACTAAAAAATTCTAAGAAATAATAAAGGTCCACTTAAAGCACGTTTTCAGTTGTGCTAAAAAAGTACAGATCCTAAGTTAATTATGTCTGTTGATATCTTACCAGACAACTAAATAAACTGTCCCTTTTCTCCACATTAGTCTTCTTTTTTGGCTACACACCTTTTTAACTTTGGCAGTGTCTGTTAACTGGGGGAGTTCATCTAGGGAAACCTGCTGACCTTCCACCTGAGATGCTATATCTGCCAGATTGACAGTCTTGTCTCCTTCCACGACCAGCACAATGAGTACTGCCGTGTCGCTGTCCGAAACGCCAAACTTTTTAAATGCATCTGAAATCTGAAAAAAGATTAAAAAAATATTATGAATCACTTTCTCACTGCATATAATGAACCTTTTCAGTTACTGTGTCAGATACACCAAGAGTATAAACTGATAGACATTTTAGATTAACGGAATTCTGACAAATTCCGTTCCAAAGCTACAAACCATAACAGCACATTAGTGTTATTTAAAACAACAATTAAAAACTTCTACTAGTAGCCAGGTACAGTGTTAAAGGAATACATGTACTTAGTTTGGCTGTATGGATCTTAGCAAGCTTTTCTGGCAAAAAAGAAATTTGTTCAATAAATCTTACATTGTTGCTTGGTGAAAGGCTGAAAATAATTTCTGCATAGAGTGTTCTGGTCTTCATTTTACCTATCTTCTGTAGATGCACTGCTTTGTTGGCTGCCACAAGAATCTGAAAAGGATCTACAATCTGTAAAACACCACAGAAAGAGTTATACAGAATTAACTTACTGTTTTGAAATCTGAAAAAAAAGTCCGGACTGCTTCATTTTGATAGCCTAATTCTAACAAAAAAAGCGAAAAGATTCTGAAACTATTTATGGGTTAAATGAGAACAAAGGCACCAAACAGATTTTTGACAGCATGAATTAATTAGCACTAGCGTTTAGACGTGAAGCAGGTTTAAAGTCTACTAAGCACGATGTGGAATTAATCAAAACAACGTGTTTGGCCAATCTCACCAAGCCTCTGTTTTACACAGACGAAGCCTTCTGCTGTAGGACACAATAATGAAATCAAAGGAGGGCACTTGCACAGAGGCTGGAGGACGCGCAAAGTAACTCGTGTGACAGCGACTGGGAGCCCGGGTCAGCCTCCCTGAGCTGCCACGAGCATTTCCCCCCCGACAGGGCGGCACACGCGTTCGCTCACCATCGCAGGGTTTATCAGTGCTCCGTCAATGGATCCTTCCATGGCTTTTTTCCGCAAAGCAGCGGCATTTTTCACGTGCTGGAAGAGGAGCAGCGTGACGCTGCGGTCAGGGAACAGCTCCAGCCGGTGCGTTCGCTCCATCCCGGCAGCGCCCGGCGGCCCCAGGGTATCGGCGGCACGGAGGCGCCGCAAGTCCCGTGGAAAACACGGCGCTAACAACACGGGGCCACTCAGACCGGGGGCTTCCCACAGGAATCCCCGCGCTTTCCACAGGAATCCCCGAGCTTCCCGCAAGAATCCCCGCGCTTCCCGACGCCGCAGCAGCCGCGGCCCCGGGGCCCGTCCCACCGGCCGCTGCCGCCGCTCGCCCCTCCCCGGAAGGGCGGCCCCGGCGCGGCCGGCGCGGAGCCGGCATGGAGCGGGCAGAGGCCTACGGCTTCTCGGGCACCATGAGCGGCGCCTTCTTGCTGTCGTGCCTGCTCTTCGCGGCCGTCAGCCGCCGACAGCGCGGGCCCTACATGGACGAGGTGTTCCACGTCCCGCAGGCACAGGCCTATTGCCACGGCCGCTTCCTGCAGGTCCAGCAGCCGCTCGGGGCCGAGGGTGGCGGGCTCTGTTCCGGGTGTAGCAGCAGCAGTGCGCCGGGCAGCGCGCTCAGAGTTCGGAACCCTCAGGGCAGCAATGCCAGGAGCCGTCTGAGCCTGCGGGCGGGGCGGTGTGGCCGTGGCGCGGCTCGGGGCCCTGTGTCGGCAGCGGCTCCGTAACGCTGTGTGTGTCGCTTTGCAGTGGGACCCCATGATCACCACGCTGCCCGGCCTGTACCTGCTCTCCGTGGGAGTGGTGAAGCCCGCGGCGTGGCTCCTCGGCTGGACGGGAAGCGTGGTGTGCTCTGTGGGAATGCTCAGGTTTATCAACCTCCTCTTCAGTGCTGGGAACTTCTATTTGCTGTATTTGCTTCTGTTCAAGATCCATCAGAAGAATAAGGTATGGTTAAAGTAAATAAAGTAAATAGAGTAAAATAATTTTCTGCACTCGTATGAGCAACTTTGATGGCTTAGTGTATGTTCACTACTCATGTGACATCTTCTCAGCTTTATAGAACTGTGAGTACCACCACCAGTTTGGCCAAGAAGGCACATTCCTAGTATCTAATTTTTTTTTAATATATTTTTTTGTCACACAAGGTGCAGTCCTCTAAAAATTCATCTTTCACGTATACAGGAGTCCCACTGAAATAAAAGTTAGTACATATGCAGACTTACTCAGGTCTGAGTGCTCATCTGGTTGGAATTGCTTAAGAGTCCTCACAAAACTTGAACAGAAGCTCCTCAGCTGCTCTGTGAGCAGCCTGTGTCATTTATGGGGATTTCTTCTTTCTCGGCTCCAGGCATTTGGATTTGTCCTTGTTGAATTTCATCATATTTTTGTTACTGCATTCCTCCAGCCTGTGTGGGTCACTCTGGATGATGCCTGTGCTCTTGAGCAAATTGCCTGGTCCTGCCCATACAGTGTCAGCTACAGACTTGGTGTACCTTTGCTGCTTTCTTGTCTTTGATAAAGCCATTAAGCAGAACAGGTCCCAGTATAGATCCCTGTGGTACTTGGGTTCTTGCTGTCCTTTGGGTGGCGTTCATCACCCAGCCAGTTTTTACCTGTCTAGCTGTCCACACATCCAGACCATAATAGTTCAGCTTGGATACAAGAATGCTGTATATTTAAAATTCTGGAGCATCCACCACTCTGGTAAATTGTTTTAGTGACTAATGGTCTATTTAAAATCCTTCGCATTAATAAAGTTAGTTAGTTTGACTTTTAACCTTACAACATTTTTTTTCCTGTTCCCTGATAACTGAAGGCTTCCTTTACTATAAAGAAAGTTTATTTTGGAGGAATCTCTTCATTTTTAAGCACATGGTAGCACTGTACAGAGTTAGATTAAGGAAATTTTTTCCACTTTTAGTTTTATACTTGGAAGTGGAAATATAAATGAAAGAAAAAGATTCATGACAGTAGGCTAAGCATTTAGTGACACTTCAACATTTCTTTGACCTCATTGTTTTCTCAGTTCCTTTTTCTTCGAAGGTGATGAGTGGCTGTTTCACCCCACACTACATCATTCAGAAACATCATGCAGCATTTTTTAATGTTGTGATTTGTAGTGTTGTTGTCATGTAGTGAATGGAATAATTGGGAAGAGTTTTTAATGGCATGGTCTCCTACCTTTTTTAGAATTTCTGACTCATTAATTATAATGATTATAAACAATGAAGGCGGCATCAAAGATTGGAAACTTGGAGTTTGCCTCTCTGTGAACTGGGTTCAAAAGAGATGATAGTAGAGGCACAGAGTGATGCTGTCTCACAGATAAACATAATCTCATTAAGAGATTGCAGGGGCATAAACCACTGATCTTATTCTGCCCATTAGTGCAGCCTGCTTCTTCAAGGTATGGGAGCAGTTATGCTCCTACCATGATTTTAATACCACAAATATGTGCACATCTGACATATGAAAGAAGTTGGTGTATTTTCTTTGCCATATTTTTAGCACAACTGCAGTAATGTTCTGTGCTTTTCACTTGGATTTTAACATTGTGTAACAGTATTAGCATAGCAGGAGCTTAAGAAAAATGTAGCATTTGTGCAATAATAGAAACAAAGACCATAGGAGATGTTATATTGTGTTAATGGAATTCTCAAGAATTATACTAGTTTTCTTTCAATGCACTATTTTGTTGGACATTGTCTAACCACATTTTTCTGCTTCTTCTTTAGGCTGTGTCTGGTTTCCAGAGAATCTTGTCTGCATTAACTCTTGCAACTTTTCCCACCCTTTATTTTTTTACATTCCTTTATTATACGGATCCAGGATCAGTATTTTTTACTCTCTTTTCCTATTTAATGTGCCTTTATGGTAATCATAAAACTTCTGCTCTCCTTGGATTTTGTGGCTTCATGTTTCGTCAGACAAATATTGTGTGGACAGTTTTTTGTGCTGGAAATGTTGTTGCAGAGAAGCTAAATGAAGCCTGGAAGATTGAGTTGCAGAAAAAGAAAGACGAACGGATTTCTTCCAGGAAAGGATCATTTTCAGATTTGACCAGAATACTGCAGTTTCTTGTTGAATATCTCTTGTTGCCTAAAAACTTAGTTACCCTTACTGCTTTAACTTGGCCATACATCATATTAGTTTCTCTCTTCTTTGTTTTTGTCTTCATCAATGGTGGAATAGTTGTTGGTGATAGAAGTAGTCATGAGGCCTGTTTGCACTTTCCTCAGCTGTTCTATTTTCTGTCCTTTACTGTTTTTTTTTCATTCCCTCATTTATTGACCCCTACTAAAATCAGGAAATTCCTTTTGTCATTGCGAAAGCATCCTGTGCAGTATAGCCTAATCACTGTCGTCTCTTTATTCCTGGTCTGGAAATTTACCTATGTCCATAAGTATTTACTAGCAGATAACAGACATTATACCTTTTATGTCTGGAGAAAAGTATTCCAAAGACATGAGCTTGTAAAGTACCTGTTGGTTCCATTCTATATATTTGCTGGCTGGAGTTTTGCTGATACCCTAAAATCAAAATCGATATTCTGGATCTTAATGTACTTTGTATGTTTATTAGCAGTCACAGTTCCTCAAAAATTGCTAGAATTTCGTTATTTTATTTTGCCATTTTTAATATATAGGCTCAATACTCCATTTTTGTCTCTATATAGACAACTTCTGGAGCTGGCTTTTTATATTTTAGTAAATGCTGTAACTTTTTATCTTTTTCTAAACAGAACATTCCGATGGGAAAATAGTGATGAAGTACAGAGGTTTATGTGGTGACTTTTTTGATAATTTTATACCTGTAGGAAAACACAGTTCTGTTTCAGGACTGGAATGAAACAATATGTTTTGCATCATGTAAAGACTGTTTTCCCTAGCTGGAATTGGGAAGTAAGCTCTTTGCTTATATTGTTGCAACCAAATGCAAGATCTGTTATAATGTGAAGGTACTCCATCCATTGAATTTTTGAGAATTTTAAAATTCAGTATGAGGGGAAATGTGAGAACACGTTTCTGTAATTAATGTAAAAATAAGGGAGATGTTTACTGTAATTTTTCAATATAATAAAATTCTACATAACATGCCCTTGAAGGTATAACAGTTTATAAGTATGTTTCAGAGATTTCTCTTTTACAAAAGAAGGATTTCTGCCTGTTCAACCTTTTTGTTTATTTATCTGTGTGCATATTTATTTCTCAGATCAGACCATTTCCTTCTAGGTTTACAAGTGGTCAGAGTACAAACCACTACTGAAGTACAATGTTTTCAAAGCCTCCTATGTCTCACTGAATTTTCATTACTTTTTTTTGTCAGTAAATGCTTACGTTAGTTTTGTAAGCAGAATGTAGGCTCTTAAATCATTAGAGCATTTTGAACATTTTATTTTAAACTGCTATTTAGAAAACACAGGGGATGCTATGTGTGTGCACCTTTGGAGGAATAAATGTTGCTGTACAATAAAACATAAATGGCAGTTGATAATGTAACCTGTTAGAAAGGGAGTAGTTTACAGATGTCAGACTGCAACGTGGATTGCAGCCCTCTTAAATAATTGAGCTTTTATGCCCTGTGGTTCTGTGCTCACATGTTTGTGCTGAAATCGGCTCTGAGTGCACTCCTGAGTTGCACTGAATATTTCAAAGATCTTTGATGTGTAATCTTCAAGAAGTACTAATGGCATTATTGAACTATTCTTTTAAGTATTTTTCATGTTTAATGGAACGTGAGTGTATATATTTTGTTTGAAAAAGGTAAAATGCAATGTATACACATATATGTATGTATATATATATTTAAAAGCATCTAGTGTGCATTATCATCAGAGTAAATGAAGGCTGTAATGGTTGAATCAAGAAATCAAGAAATACTTGATTGCTAATGTATGTGGCAGGGGAGAGTGGTGTCCAAAACTTCAGGTACTGTGTAGCTTTTTTAATTCATTATTGTTCTGTAATGACAGTACTTCAGCCAAATCTGAGCAAACGTCATATTATCACCACTCAAGTTACTCTGACATGGAATTGTTTCTCAAGAGGTCAGTACTGTTACTGTTTTCTTTTACATGAAGATCTGTTCCTGTCTCCAATTCCTTCCCTGTACCAGTACTTTGACGGGTGAATTCAGATTCTGTTCAATGCCTTTACAACCCCATTTCTCCTGAGGAAACCCTCAAACCACTCGCAGTGAGAAGGTGTGTGTGTATTGAATTTAAGATATTTGCCAGGTTGCTTTTTGCTTCATGGTCTTTTGCCAGCCTGATAACTTGTTGTCAATGTGTACCATAGGGAAAGTAATTTTCAGTCAGTCCCTATTTGCTTCTTCAAGTTGAAGGGACAAGAGAAACCCAAAACTGATTGTTTTGAAGAATCCAGTGTGTGATTCTGGCAGAGTCCAGGATGTTGTGTTGTGATTTCAATATCACAGATTTGGGAGGGGAAGTCTTATGTGCCTTCTGCTTCCAATTTTGTTTTTGTATGTGATGCCAATAAAATCATAAGATAAAGAGTATTTGCCTGCATAAGTACAAGTTCATTTGTGCCCTGGAATACTGATTTGGAATGGTAACATAGAAAGGCATGGGGCTCTGTCTAGTATTGTTGTAGTATCTAGTATTGTTGAAGTTGTATCTTAGATCTGAGGTTTTTTTCTGGTTTTATGTAGGGTGTTTTATGTAGAGGAGCAGGTTTTAATTCCCTTGAGAAAAACATTCCCTTGCAAAGAGTCCTGTGTAGTCCACAGGTGTTTTATCCAGCACGTCTGTTTTTACTGGTTTCAAATGCCGTCTGTGATCAACTCTATTGAGAGACTGTCCATACTTCCTGTTTTTAACGGAAGTAGCAGCTGTGTTTCAAGTGAAAAGAGAAAGTTTAAATATGTACAATTTTAAAATGTTTCTTTTTGTTGTGGAAAGTGAATGCAAAGAGTCCACCAAAATTTAGAGCACAATATCTTTCTACTGAGCTCTATCACAGGAGATGCTAGAAAAATTACACATAGATGTGTCTGTATCCTGTTGGGGCTGTTTAACCAGTACTATGAAATGGCATAATATTTTATAATGGAATTTATCACTATACTTACAGGTTTTAATTTGAAAGTACAATTATGCTTAATATATTTTGCTCATTTGAAAGCAGGCTGAGTTGATAAAAGTTTATTTAAAGAAGGAAGTTGATGAATTAGAAAAGTATGAAAGGAGAATGTATTTGTAGAATAAAGCTATGTTTTCACTTTTGCCTATGAGCCTGAGGGTGTTTGCAGGTAATACTCAGTGTTAGCCAAGTCAGTCCAGAAATCAGAGGGGTTATATTTTTATCAGAATTGGTCATAAAGAAAGGTCTCCAAATTCCATCAGTATTTCCTAGAACTTTGACAAATAGAAGTAGCACTGTTGAAATCCATTGAAAAATGGATTTGAGCATTTTGCCCCTGAAATATTTCCACTGTAGTTGTTTCTAATTTATTAGCTGTTTTCCTTAAAGACATGCAGAAGAGGCAGTATTTATCCTGCTTTATGCTGGCAAGGTCTTCTAGATTCAATAGAACCACAATTGCTTACTTTAGGTCAGTTCTCAGCAGATGTCAATGAAATTTTTTACAACAGCTTTAAAATGTTAATTTCTTGTAAATTTTAGTAATTATCAATCTAGAATAAAATCACATAAATTCCTTCAAGTATTCAAGGTAAAACCAAAATTAGCATAGCTAACATTTCTATAATGGCTGCTTTGAAAAAAAAAGACTCAGTTTTAATTTTTCTTTTAAATAAGATGTTTTTTCAGTAACTGTTGAAATAATAAAAATAGCTCATCAGTCACAGCATGGCTGAATTGTTTTGAAGTGGGGGAAGAAATACAAAGGAATATTTTTTTTTCTTTTAGTTAAAAATATGTTGTTATTCATCAAGATAGGAAGTTTGATAATCCTTTATGCTGTGAACTGCATTTCCTGCTATTTGTGAGCATTCTATATTTCATTCCTTTTAACTTCGACAACACATGTTCATGTTCAAAATCAGCAAGAATTTTATAGCATAAGTGATGCTGGAACATTTTTTATCTGTTAATTTTCTGGAGGGTTGATAAATAAGATGGATTACTTCTATTAGAAAGTAAGGAAAAAGTATTCTATAGTGTTTGGGGGCAGCTGAATTTTGTCCTGTTAATGCAGCTCTGGTGTTTTTTGTTGTTCACAAGGTGGCAGTCCTGTGCTGTCTTGTTGAGGTGACCAAGTGCTTAGTGCTTGAAATCATAATGTAGTTTCAGCAACATTCTGATAATTAGAAAACTTCCAAGTTCTTTCATGGCTGGTTGCTTGTTTTAGTAACTGATTTAGCTATAATATCCTTGTTAATTTTAAATACATACAGTATATTAAGTTTTACTAGGACAACTTTTGTTCATCTGTAAAGCATCTTTCCAGCTTTTTTTTCTGTTTGTGAAATTTTCATGTCTGCTCTAAGAGAACAAAATGAACCTTGAAATCCTGCTGTTGCAAAGATGTCATTTCTAGCAGATTAGCAGATGTCCTTTGGGTGTTTTATTTTTAAATTTCACAGTATTCTTACTTTCTTTGCATATTCATTCTATTAGTTTCTGTCTAAGAAGAAAAAAATCCTGAAAGACAAATTGAGAAAAGCAGAGTAACTATGCTTTTGAGACTGACACATGGTGATTTTCTAAAATATTCACTCTTATTTGGGTGATGCACATACAAACTATAAATGCTCAAGTGTCTGTTGGCCCCACAGTAGTCAATATACTGCCTTTTAAATGCATCATTTTAAATGCATTTTCATTTAATGAAAAATTGTAAACCCCAGTCCCTGAAAATTCTTCTAATTATCTTAAACTTTGTCTATATTCAGCATCCTTATTTTTTCTCCTGGAAAAACTTTGCTCTTCTTGCTTATCCCTTATTAGATAAGACATGCTTTTTATTTTCAATTCAATGACATTTTTCTGTCACCTGAGGCATGTTTTATATAAAAACATCCTTCTTAAAAGTATGCTTTAGATAGATGCAGATAATTGGTTTTGCTAACATCCTTTTGCAGACAAAAAGGATCTCTATAAGACAGAAATGCTCATCTACCTAGCCATGTGTAGTTAAAATGTCCTTAATTTGCCAGTTTTTCTGCTTGATCTCAGAATATGCTCAGGACCTCACGCTGTAACTTCAGCTTCATGGGTATTTGGGATACAAGGAGCAGGAAGCAAGAGGAAAAATATTTCTGCAGCTCATTGTCATTGCAGTGCTGCTGTAGCTGGGAGTTTGCAAGGCTGCTGGGAGCAGGAGTGAGTGGGCACCACTGAATTTAGCAGAGCACTGTGGCTGGCTAAAGTACGTGGTGATAGGGGAGAGCTGCTTGCCATACACGAGTGGGAATATCTTCTCCAGCTGCAAGGAGAATCTGCTTGTTGCTAGAGCTGGTTGGATCTCTGGGAGAATGGTCTCCTGAAATCTGATGAACTGGTTTGTTGGAAGATGTTTTAGCTGTGCATCTGTAAATAAAAAACTGTTCTTGCTGTGTTCAGGAAATGTGAGCTTACTTGAAACACAGCTGTGTGTCACAAATAGGGAAGGAGTTGCTTTAATTTTTATGGAATCATAGAATAATTACGATTGGACAAGATTCATAACATCATTGAGTCCAGCTATCAACCCACTACCAGCTTTTTCAGCACTAAACCATATCCCCAGCTGCCAGATTCATGAACCTTTTGAACCCTTGGAGGGATGGTGATTCCACCACTTCCCTGGACAGCCTATTTCAAAGCCTGACTACCCTTTCCATGAAGAAATTTTTTGTAATATTCAATCTAAACTTCAGACCATTACATGTGGTCATCTCACTTGTTACATGAGAGAAGAAACCAGCCCTTGCCTGGCTACAACCTTGTTTCAGAAACCACTTTCAGATGCCCCCTTCAGACCTAGAAGCTTAATATATGTAAATCACCTTTTCATGCATTTTCCTGCGATTCCCATTTGATTCCCATCGAATCTCAAACAATGCATTGTCTGCCTGATTTTCACATTGCCAGTTATCTGGATACTTTAGTGGGTTTATAATACAAAATTGACATGTCTTAAAAAATAAACATTGTTAAAGCAGAGTTTCTCATGTGCTTTATATCCTGGTTTTTAGGTAGATGTAAATTAATATCCCATGCATTTAACTCAAATTGGGTTGAACTATTAGTAGCAGCAGTGTATGCCTTTTCAAAGATGAAATTGCAAGAGTTCATGTCCTTAGCTACATTTTCATCTTCAGTAATGAGATTATTTCTATGACAATACTTTAAGGAGGGTTGATGTGAAAATGTCAAAATGTAATCTTGTGAAAATATAATGAAAAAGGAATGGTGATTATCACCAGCAAGAGTCTAATTTTAGGGCACTACTTCAGACCTGCAAGTTTAGTACATGTAAATCATGCTGCATTTTCCTGTGTTCACATCAAATCTCAAAGCATTGCCTGGCTGAACTGAAATTTAAATGACAAGCTGCAAAAGAACAAAGGAAATGCAATTGGGAACATCACTGATTTCAGGGGTAGCACTTCACCTTCGGGTCAGTGCTGATCAAATGCCACCGCATTGTTTGTGTGTGGAAGTAAGCACAGCATAACCATAACCCTGGTGAAGGGCAGTGAGAGTGTTTTGTGTGCTGCGTGTGGGATTACTTCCTCACTAGCTGCCCTGTGCATTCCTGAGCACTACAAACTTACTACCAATAGCATTACTTTACAATAGAGAGAGTTTTGAAGGTGGGAATTCATCTTTCAGACACCTCGTTGAAACCCCCTTCTAGTGTGAGCTGCTTGCTAGAGCACTGCCTGTTCAGGCAGGGCACTCCTGAGCTGGGGAAGCCTCATATCCAAGACTGAAGCCAGAATGACCAGTGTTTGAGCTGATTTTCCTGGCAATCACTCTGCTAGCTAAATTTGAAAAGTTTCAGCCCAATCCAATGTGCTGCTAACTTGCCATAAAATCTCAAGAAACCTTGTGGAATTCTCCCTTCAGGTCCAGCCCCTGGAGAAAGCAACAGTAACACATCAAAGGAAAAAGTTTATTTGCTGTTTATAGTAAAGAGTTGTATGTATCCTTGCTAAATCTATATTGGTACACATTTGCTTCAGTAACAGTGAGTTTGTTTCCTTAATCATTACTAGGATGGATTTTTCTGCCTTTTTTTCTGAAACAAGGAAGAAAAGTTTGCTTAAAACCAAAAAGAAATTAGGTGTCTGGCAGTTTTCTTAATAATTAAGAAAATATATTTGGGATTCTGGAAACTGCTCTTGTCTGAGAGAAGCTTTAAGTTCACCTTCAAGATAAATACTAGTAATTTCACTTCTCCCTCCTATACTGCTTATGAAATATATATTACTTTCCTGACAGGAAGCCACAAAACTTTAAGAACTTCCACCAAGGAGGAAGTTACTTCCCAGATTAAGTGAATCCTGTAGAGTTTACAATTTTGAAGCTGAAATGGAGCTCATCTTTTAAAAACACACTGTTTAAAGCAGTCAAGTAGTGATGAATTTTCCATTTCATTAGACGAGCTTTTGCAGGGATTAATTCTACTCTTAGGAACCTTTTCTCTCTAGTTACGATATTTTAGCTACATCTGTGCAAAGGCAATTCTCCCCATTTTCCTCTTCCACTTGTGTAGATACATATAATTTATGCTGGTATGTGCAGCTCAGAACACAATGGCCTCTTAACCTCCTGCCCTACAGAGATACGAGAATTTGGCATCCCAGATTGGTTTTCCCTAGCTTTATTTTCAGCACATAAAGAAGTTATGATTAATATAATTGAAGACTTCACAAAACTTTCGAGATCTTCCGTTTATAAGCAGTATTATCTACTTCTACTGTGCACCCTGCTCTATTTAGGTGAAACAAGGTCTGTGGCACCTTTATGCATGGATACTCTTACTGTGAGGAGCATGCTGGCTACCTTGTACGTGAAGCGTCCATTTTTGACTTTTAAAGTCAAGTTCATGGAAAAATTAGTCCAAAATAAATATATTAGTAATTCCCATAACAACTGCTTTCATCTTTATTAGTGAAGTGGCTGGAGATACACACAACAGTTTGTTTACTTTTCCTTGATTATTACTATGTTAATAATAGGGCATGTGAAGTTTCAGTGTGGCTGAACAATTTATGATTTGGCTGTTTCCTGTAGAGCTCCTTGAAGTTAAATGCTTGTGGAGGCTTGATAGCTATCTGGATCTCTAAAGCCAGGGCTAACTCAAGTAGCTTGCTGTTGTATTGAGAGGTTGGCTGTGTTTGCCTTGAGACACAGTTTCTTTGTGGAGTTTAAGCACAGGTATTTTCCTTTTCTGTCAAGTTACAAATAAAGGTATTCAGATTATGTGACTCCTGTAAGGAACCCTGCTTTTCTTATCCTTATACTGACTAACCCAAATTTCATTTGTCCTGATGGGGCTCAATGTACTCTATAATACATGGAAACACTCTGCTTGAGGGCTAAAGAACTTTAGGCATTGTTTTAAACAATTATCAGATCAGCTAACTTTCCAGAAAGCCTTTGATTTTAAATAAAAACTCACCACCACCATCAATTGGTGCGCTCATTCCTCTTGCACTTTCAAATCCTAGCATTATAATTAAAACTTCTTTGTGAATAGGAGTCTTTCTGGAAAACAACTGTCCATCCTACTAGCAATTAAGTCTTCTATAAACCTTAGCATGCAATTCCAGCAAAGATCAGTTAAAGTAAGTCGTTTGTGACTGAATCTGAATCAAAGGTATTAACACCTGTGAAGATTCTACCTTGTTATTTAAGTACACAATAGAATACATGATGCTCTTGAACTTTGTTGTCCATCAGTTTGTCAGAGAATAAGCAAGTAAGAAAAGCCTTTAAAGTGAGTCCTAGCATCTAACTAACTGATAGTCTGCAGTTACTTGGCAAAAAAATAGCCTGTCAAAATCAGCTTGTAGTGTCTTTCATAAAGAGCTTTAAAAGATTTCCAGGGGTTTTGTTGTGATGGATCTCGTGATAAATGTTCTTCAGCTCTTTTTGTGTTTTCTTTCACCAAGCAAAATCCTCTTCCCTCAACGTGACTTTATTGCCTCTTGGATAAAAAATTAGTCTGGAGGTCTGTTTTATTACATTAAAGAACTGTTTATGCATTAACACAAGTAATACTTTGACCAAATTGATCTATAACCTGCAGTCAAAATGCAAACAACAGTGTGTATTGACACAATATACTCAATACTTTATTTTCTCATTAAATCTAGCATAAAGTAGACAGGATAATTTGGTATCAGATTTAATCTTTCACGTTACTCTGCAAGTGTACAGATATTGACAATTTGTTTGGTCCTTTGAACATACACTTCCAAGGCAGAGTTGAAGAAGGTAATTACAATCCAAGTCTCTTTTCCATTACCTACACACTAATTTAATTGAAATTGTAGTAAGTACAACTTCATGAGATGGATCTGTTTTCATTTCAATACTGCATTCTCCAAGGACACTAGAGGATATAAATCAACAGGAACTACATGCTAAAGAAATAATAACACCCTCTGGAAACACTTCAGCTGTGTGCTCTCAGTCTTACAACCTGAAAGAAACAGGCATAAAGCCCTTACAGATCTTTGGATTTGTGTATTCACTAGAACATAGTGAATAAAATAAAAAATAAAATAAGACTCAGGACAGTGACTACATTTTTTTTTTTTTTTTTAAACTGCCATTTAATATTTATAACAATGGAACAATATAAGAAAACACAAAACTGAAAAGATTTCTTTTGACAGATTTCCTGTTGTCAGCTCATATAAGTTAGAAAGCAGCTGCGCACCAAATCTGAAAAAGTTAATCTACTTGTTCATGTGCTCATCTGCATTTTCATCATTCTAAATACCCTTATTAATCTGATATTTTCCTTTGAACCTTCACTAGGACTTCTCTATTGTGATAACAAATAAAAGAAAAAACGGTAGGGTATTCCCGGAGAAAGTTGCACAGAGAAAAAAGATAAAAGTAATGCTGTGTGCATTTGCAGGAAGCTTAGGCCAGGAATAAATTCCACAGTAAGGGCCCCTCAGCCTCCACTTTCATCCCTTTATAGGGTGAGTGATCCCATTCCTCCCACCATAAGTTGTACCTCTTTTTGCTTTGCTGTTCTTCCGTTTGTGCCGGCCTCTCTTCTCCATGTAAGCATGTGCCACAGACTGTCCACAGTTGTAGCTGGCACCCTGGCATGCTGAGACTGTTTCTTTATCTCATTCCTGCTGCTGAAAAACCAAACCCAGTGTTCATTTGGGCAAGGATTTCAAGAGATGTAAATGTAGGCTGTAATGTAATTTCAAGAGATGTAAATATAAGCTGTACTTATCATCAGCTTGATCAGGATGGCATCAGTAAGACTGGCCTGGGAAAAGGAGTATGTGGTCATTCTACCCTGGCTACCAGAAGCAAAATTTGCAGTATGGGAGTTTAGCTTTTTTTTTTGCCCCAGTAGGACCTCTTCAGATGATTGATCTTTTTTAGCTGGGGTGAGCTGACAGCTTTTTTGCCTTGTCCTGAGATAACGTAACAAAGCTCTGAGCTCAGCAGACTGTGCTGTGCCACCTTCAAGTACTAAAGACAGCCATAAAATTGCATGTCAGTTGTTAGTCCAGCCTGGCTTCTTCCTCTGAGATGTTGCAGTGTCAGCATTTCTCAACCTGGAAATGGATGGTGAGACAGGTTCCCTGGTGGCCCCTTACAGCTTGATGTCCTTCAAAATTCAGCAGTGCAGCTGCTGATAATGGTCAAGTGGCACTCATGAATGGCTTTTTTCCTTATTTTCCAGTCACTTTCTTCTTTTTGCATTTTGTCTGTGATGCCTGAGGAAAGCCATTTGCTTTCCTCTTAGTGGATAAGGACATTTTTCTGATTTTTTGTATGTTGCCTTTATTTTCTCCCTGCATCTTATGGCTTTTTACAAAGCTTTTTTATAAGCAGATGATGAGTTATTTACATACAACCAATCTTGTCCTCTTGTTCTGTATTTTATTTCTTTTGTAATACTTAAAAATTGCTTTGGATAAATATATTTCCAATACGTGTAACCCAACAAAAAATTACAACCAGTGTTTATTGAAGGAAATGTATTGGGTAGTCTCCTTTCTTTGTAGCTATTTAAAAAAATACAAGTCCTCATGGACAAAAAAACATTAGACTGAAGATTATTCTTTTATCATTAATTACAAAGAGATTTTGCTTTAAAATAAAGTTGTAAAAATTGACCTTTACATTTTGGCTTCGATCATAAAACACAGATTGGATTCATTCCTCCCCTCTTGGACAATGAGAGTCAATATACTCGAATTCCTACTGCTCCTATTAAACCTTCCCTTTATTGTTCAAATGAAATAGATCATGTGCAAATTAAACATAAAGAAAAGTATATTTTATAGAAAAAGAAGAATTCAAAGCACCTGGGGAGTACTATGTATTTATCAACAGCAATCTTTCAGTTTCCAGATTTCTCCTAAGATGGCTTCTTCCTTCTGTCTGAAGAGCTCTTTCACAGGAGTGAGCAGTGATGCCGTGATGGGGCTCAAGAATTCAAGACAACTATTGCAATACTTTCTGTATGTGTTGAAGAGCTGAGCTCCCATCAGCTTTTGCTTTTCTGGCAATGTTCCAAATTTGCTCCTTTTCCTTCATGGAAACTTAAAATAATTGCTGCCAGTTTTAATCCTGAGAGCAGGTAGGTGACCTATGGATGAAAGCCGCAGTGCTGAGAGCTCCTGATTCAAACAATGATGTTTTTTGTTCTGCACCTCACCTATTACTGTACAACATGGATAATAAGGAAAAAGCTGAGACCTTGGCACTGACTCTGTCATTTCAATTTTTCAGTTCATTGCAAATAGGGCTGTGTTGCTCTTAAATAGCCAGGATTTCTTGAGTGTCTTACGATTGGAAACTTACTGCATTTGATTTATAGCACTTTTGTAACACAAAGCATTCCTGCCTCAAAAAGTAATAATCTTCTGTCCAAATGAAAATAAAACGCTGGTATGCTTGGAATTAGGTATTGCCTAAGCAGAACATCCTGAAAGATGTTCCTTTATGAAGCTGTTGCTTGTTTCTTTTTTTTCCCTCTCTTGGAGAGTATGAGATTTTCATTACAAAATTACAAGTGGCACCTGTTGTAGTAAGTCATATCTGCACTACAAGTATCTGTGCTAACCATAAACATGACCCAAGGCATATTAGTCAGCCATAAAGACTCGCTTGTCAAATAAAGCCTGTCTGCAGGAGGACAGAAGATGCTTCCTGAAATTCAGTAAGCATCAGGTCCCTGCTGCCGCTGCCACTGCTCCTTCAAAGGCATGTTAATTAAACAAGATGCAAAGAAAATAAATCTGTCATGTTCTTGTGGTCAGAATCCAGAGAGAGGTAATGGATGATGACTTAAATGGTTTCTGAAAGCTTTGGTTTGTTTTTGTTTTTAAAGAAATAGTTCAATATATACCAAGTTCATTGAAATTAAACTGAAAGGGTATTTTAACTTTCTCCTTGTGTGTAGCTCCTCCTTTGATACTGCAGAAACCCAGAAGATAATGGGCTGGTGTGCATGTCTCAGACACTGATAGCTGGCTGTGTGCTTATGCTAGAAGATAAAGGACTAACTTATACCAGTTTTCATAGCAAGTGGGTAATTTACTAATAAAATTCCCTACGTTCTGCAGGTCCTCTGACTTTTGTAGTTTTTTTTCAAGTGCGCATCTACTAATGTCAGGAGCTCCCTTCTCCTTAAGGATGGGATGTCACAGGATATTAGACATATCACTGTATCAGGAGCTGTTCCAAGTATATCCATCTCACAAATAAGTGACTGTGCAGCTCAGGGAAAAAGAGCTTTCTAGTCCCGTTGGGTTTCATAAAAAGAGTATACACTTACTCAAACTTTGGTTATTGAAATCACTCAGATTTTGATTCACCTGGCCAGAGACAAAATATTGTAATTGAAGCTGATAGTGACACAGTGATTAACAGAGTCCTACAGTTTCACTGTTAATGTTAAGAGCACCCATAAGAATCACTTTGCTTAAGACTTACCTGTAAGGACTCAAAGGAAGTTGCTGTATCAGGCTCAAACCATATCTAATTCTAATTTATGTATTTTATTGCAAGTTCTTGTGTTGACCCTTAAATCTAGTACCAATCATAGTCCAAACACAATGTGCAGTAATTGAAAAATAATTGTATTTTCATTTTTATTTCTCTTTCAAAACTATAACTTCTCTTGACTATAATGTATGCCAAAAGTCTGCCAAAGTATCCTTTTTCTACAGAGCACAGCTTACCCAGAATAATAAAGAATTTGTCAATAGCATCAGGATCCCAGAGGATGACTTAGGTAACTCTAAAAATTATATTCTTAATAGAAAATGACAAATACTTGCAAGAAATATGGATTTACATATAAATGCTGCCTAGTAACTGGGAGTCTATATATATCCATTAAATAACCTAACAGACCTAGAAGATTGCAAAGTTATCAATGACTCTGGTGTCTACAAATTAATTCACTATTTTAGTAACAAAGCCTGAAACTTACTTTGGGGGAAGAGAGACAATCTTTGTGTGGGAGATTAAGTATTACAGTAAGTAGTACTTTGGATCTTGTATTTTAATCATCCATAGAACAATGGAAAAAGTATCCTGTGTTGTATTGTGTTGTCATATCTACAAGTCTTAAAAAACACATTTCCAGAGCTCTTTTTAAGAGCATGAAGTGAAGGAAAATACCATGTTTGATGAAAATGTATGATAAGGCTGGGAGTTTATCAGGGAGACCTGAGTTTTTGTCTGTTTTCTCATCTTTGCAATAACAATGAAGAGAGGAGTTTGCTTTTCATGTTGGTATTCTTGCTAGTGAACTTTACCTGCTGAGCACCCTGATTCCCCCTCGGGTGCAGCAGGTGCAGCCCATAGCCCCTGCAGTGGGGCTCCTGCCCCAGGGACACCAGCTGCCAGGCCCTGACTGGGATGGGGGGAGGCACTGTCCTCTCCTCAGACCACATGGACTGAAAGTCCCTCCTGGCCTTCATGACGTTGGTTTTGCTGTGTGGGGTCAGGGGAGCGATGTGGGGGCTTTCCTGGGACAGGATTTCTGAGTGAAGGAAGGAGAGCAGAGAGGGTGTGGTTTTAAATTACTTCCCCATGCCAGCGTACCTGTTTTCCATAGGTTGTGCCAAAATGAGCTTTAAATAATGTCAGACAATTTATGCAGACTAATGAAATGAGTCTGTGTTGATGTTGGCACTCGAGCCACTGCTTCTAAAGGCTGTTTGCTGAGATTGGAGTGCTGCCACAACCCCAGGCACTGGCCTGAAACTATGATGGTAGATAGTAAAGTGATAGGACAAATAAGTCAGAAGGAAGGAACATCTACCTGGGAAAATGAGTCAAGACCTTGCCTTAGGCTACAGCACAATTAGAAGGGTTTTATGATCTCTGTCTTTAAGGTCCCAAGTCAGGGGAGAAGATGGTAAGCTGGTCTTGGTGTCATCTGATGTGGCCACTGGTGACAGGCCACAGGTGCCCTCTTCAGGAGCATTTGGGGCACTCAGGTCAGTGAGTGCATTTCTGGATTATTATAAAATCTGAAAGTGGCATTTTACTGTAAGTGTTTGATGAAAAAGAGAAGAGGGATATCCCAGAGGTCAGCCTGAATCTGGGAATGACAACGTCTCTCCTGCAAGCCTAAGAAATCAGATCAACTTTGTCTAGGGACTTAGTTGCCCTTATTAAAATGAACTCCAACAAATCCTGAATTTCTGAAGTGTGCTCATCTATACATAGTTTTTTTTCTAAGACCATCTGTCTGGGTCACCATGAAAATTTAGCTGCCTTTATTGTAGTGGTACTACATATCACCTCATTTTGATGCTCATCTGTGTGCTCTGGAGAAGATCCCTATGATAAGGCTGACTAAAAGCTACTCCTCCTGCTCTTGTTTTGCTCTAGTTGAGCCTGTGGTTGCAAATATAAAATAAGCATTCTGAAAACAGCTTTTCTTTGATCTGTAGTGAAGTGCATCTCTTCCAGTTAGAGTCAAAGACTGCATGTCAACTTGTAAAACGTGAACAAATTAAAAGGTGGCATCAGATTTCCAAACAGTATAGGTAAGGAAGACTGAATATACCAGCAGGCCATTTGCTGTTATTCTAGTGAAAGTCTTCCATTATGAAGAACAGAAGAACTTATTTCTGCTGATGTTGGTACTTGGTGATGTTTATTTGCAAGCAGCAGCAGCAGGGTTGTAAAGCCATCTGTTTACAAATCACAGTTTTAACTTGGGCTTAATCACTCAACTCAAGAATGCAGTAACAAGCTATTTACACCTCTGTGTCTGACAGAAATATGTACTCCTTCCATTCTCTCACATTCCCTCTCTACTTGCTCAGCATCCTCTGTTCTGCCAGAGTCTGTTCTACTAAAAATGCTCTAAAGCAGATCACTTAGCATTTTACTTGGGGACTCAGAGCAGGGTATTTGCTCTTATAAGGATGTCATTTGTCACTGGCAGCTGTCAAGTTTACCAGATCCTTTTGAAAGGTGGTTTCTGAGCTGACTCCAGTATTCTGGCACTGCAGAGTACACAGCTACAGTGCTCACGTTTCACCCTGCCCATTTAGCACTTTCAAAACCTGTGTATGCTACATTTTGCACGTTTCCCTGCATAGCTGCAGTTGGTGCATATTCTTACAAATGTCTGGCTGTCTCTGGGTGTGCAAAACAGGACAAGAGTCACAACAGTTTCTGTGTTCTGATCCCTTTGGTGAGTTTTCTCCCAAAGGGCCACAGGTGGTTGTGCCACTTGGGGCTCTCAGTGACAATTGGAGTAGGTACTGGCTTCACATCCCTCACTCCCCTACTTCCAAGATTTTCTGAAGTTTTTTTATAAATACTTTTTAGATTAGCCAGTGGGCATCTAACACTACAAGCACGTTTCTATGGAAGCAAAGGGTTCCTTTTAGCATGTCTGTGGACAATACAACAATTTCATGGACTTTACACTCTGTGCCTTGTGTTGAAACATATTCAAAAAACTGTCTATGCTATCTGTCCACAAAGTCTTAAAATTATATTTGGATTTACTTCTGGAACATGCAACAATGTGAAATAATTTAACTGGATTAGACCCACTGGCCTGAAAGTGCCACTTGCATGGACTGACAATCAGCATTTTGATAATAGGTCCTTTACTTGTAGTTTCCCTCCTCTCCTTTTTATTGCCCTAATTTCCTTCTCTTCTACCTAAACTCAGAAGGAATCTTTTGTTGAAATAGGTAGTGACTGGATGACCAGGAAGATGAGTCTTAGCACTCAGATGGTGATGTCTAGTCCAAGGGCACTCTAGTCCAGCTGCCTCTGAAGCCTGACTTAAATCTCTTGATATTAGTAATAATGGAGTTTAATCACACTGGTATCTCATAACACCTCCATTTAATTATTTTATGTTAACAGTAAGGGAATTATACAGCTCCTTTACCAGAGCTATCACACCTTTAAATATGTGGAACTTCTCTGCAATTTAATGAAAGACAAGTTTGAAATCTCAACAATCATCATTCTCTGAGAAAATTAAATATTTTGTTAGAAATTTTGTCCATCAGCCCAGACCATGACAAGAGACTTCAAAGCTCTCATTTATGTTTCTCTTGATATTAACTGTTTGTGAGTACAGTGATTTGTGCAACATTTGTTGTATGATGGCACTGGATCACCAGTCTGGCTGATTGGGTGAACAGTGGCATTGGCTTGGAGGGAAAATGCACAGGTGCTTTCACAGCCCCAAGCCAAAATGGGATTCAGTCAAATAACTCATAAAAAAAAAAAATAAAAAAGAGAGCAAAAGCAAAGAAAAACTGCAAGTGGAATAAAGCATAATGCAAAAAGGAAGACCCCTATATTTCTGGGGTCACCCAGTCTAGCAAGTATTAATTCATTTGTGACAGAATCCGTGTGGAAGCTGAGGAGGTGAAAAGACCAGAAAATATGTACTGTATGTGTCAATGTTTGCACCATTCAGTGTCGTTCCACTACAACAGACACTGTAATGGGCTGTATTATTTATGTCCTCCATAGCCCTGCTCCCAGCAAAACAAATGCTATCCTTGAGTAACCAGAATATTTATACTGTAGGTCCTCAGTAAGGATGGATAAAGGAGTGTAGTGCTTTAAAAAATATTTGAACTTTTGAGTTCAGAATTTCTATTAGCAGTTTAAAATAAAAATAATTATTTTCTTATGCCTCAGACCATTAGCTAGGTTTTGGGTTTTTTTTTAAAATCTCTTTTAGATTAATTTATTTTCCATTGGACAAAATTTGGGAAATGTCACCAAGAAAAATATCTTAATTAAATCAGTGATTTCACTGTATCAAGAATCCCCTGCTTTCTCCACTGTTTATTAATGTTTTTCATTTTCAAGCTTTGGTTTCTCCTAGAGTCATCATCAATGACTTGAGAAGCTATTTTGTAGCAGAAGGACCAGCCTGTCTAGGCTCTCCGGTCTCCTCTCAAAGGCCACAGAAGCAATGTGTGGCTTTTAAGTCTTATTGTTTTTACAGGTAGGAAATAGATGAGGATTAGTAACCATTGTGCACAAAGAAACAGACAAAAAACCCTTCCTAGAAGGGGACTAATAAGTAAAGAAAAAAGCCAAACAGTTTACAGAGATGGATAAAGCCTGAGAACCTCTTTCTGTGAGCAGACACACTTCAAGCTCAGATGTTACAAAGGACTCTCTAGTTTGAACTAACAGAGAAATGGATCAAACAGCACAGTCAGAAGGAAGAAAAGGAGCAGTGGGGCACACACAAGATCAGATTTAGGCAAGAACCGAATTGTGATGATGCATCAATGAAATGTAGTAACTTAAAAAGGGATTGCCTGGTGAAGGAAAAGAGAGATAACCGGCAGCATCATTTTAAAATCTTCCATAATCCTCTATGCTTCTTCACGTCCTGAAAGTAAGGATGCATACTACTTCCTATATGGTGAAAGCAGAAGATTATGTTTTCTATCCCCTATTTATATCTTGGACAGGCAGGGTGTTTGAGAATATGTCACGGTCCTGAGGGCACTCATGTCCCTGCCCCACCTGCCCATGGCCTGGGATCCCATTTCAGCACAGTCCAGGGCCACCAGTCCTTGCCCCAGTGATGCTGTCAGGGCCTGGTCTCCAGCCCTGCCACAGCCTTGCCTGAACAAGAAAATTAGGGACTTTTTCTGGTTTACTGAATGAATTGCAAAACTCCCCTGGGCTCTGAGGGGGCCAGGACGTGGCCCATGGCATAGTTCCAGTCATCTACTGTATGGTGTAGCATGTGATCAGTTGAGCTCAAAACCAATGAGTTTTTTGAGCATCTTTTTTCCCTAATGCAGCCTTGTTTTTAAAAAGATGTTCTCTTGAAATAAATATAGCCTGTAGCATGCATCAAATATGTTTTTCCAGCTAATCTCCAGTGTCTGATTGCTGATACTGTCCAAGATAATCCAATATATATTAGTTGTCTTTTTGCCATGATGGGGGAGTTTTGTAATCTTTCCTCTATATACCTAAGAGGGGTATGGTTTTTGCTGCTGATTGAAATGCTCCCTGAATGCCAGAAATGCACTCATCAACATTTCAAGTGATGTATTTATCTGAAGTAGTTTCCTTCTGATAATTTCATTTCATGAATCAAAAACACAGGTTTCAAATCCCTGCAAATCAAGACAAGAATTTTTGGGGAACATTTATAAAAGCAATATTAGGGTCAGATAAACTAGCCTTGATTCCTAGTGGATGTTTTATTTTCTTTTGATGTTGCCACCTTATAGCAGTCCATTCAAATCCAACATCAACTTATTACAGTTCACTACCCAGGAAAAGACACAGCTGTGATGCTTGTGTGAAGAATATGGCCATTTAATTCAGCTGGCTTCAGCACACAGGGACCTCCATCAAGACTGCACAAAGGCACAAATCTCTCAAAGCTTTTACCACAAAATTGTCAGCAAGAGAGTTGTCTTGTGTATTTTTTTTTTTGTTTGCCATTGGGAGCCAGTTATTTGAACAAAGCTCAGTCTCGTCTTCCTCATGCTCTCAATCTTTTGCTTCCTCTCCTCTGCCATTGCTTCTACTCTGCTACATCTCAAAAACCAGCTTCCAGCATTCCTCACAGACTACATTATACTAAAAGGAGGGAAAATAAACATTTCATCTAAAATATTTGATAGGTGCAGATAAATCTATTAATTTATTTGAAGTTTCCAGCAAAAATAAAATGCTTTGGATGGATAATGAGCAATTGAAGACAGTAATCTTAGAATATTAAGCTAGAAATCTGAATTTATAGCCTGGCTTTCTGTAAACACAGTTTCTGAGATATGCAGGTTGATTTTAACTTCCAAAATACTCCAAGGCAGATGAAAACAAAAAGTAAGTGCCATGAATTATTCTAGAAATTTTTTCATTTGAAATTACTTAAAAACCTAACGAGGCCCCAGCAACTACTGATAAACTAAATTGTACATAGAAAATGTTTCAATACTCTTTCTGACTGCTGTGTCAAAATAGATTTCAAGTTGCCATGAAAGACAACCATTGCCCTTCCCACATTCTCTGTTGTCCCTTTATGTGCTGAAAACCAAAGGAAAAGGCTTTTTAAGTTTTCCTTGAAAAGAAGGAACTTTAAGAGCAGCACTGTAGAGGAATCAGAAGAGCCCTCTGAACTGATGCTTTTTGTTATGAGTTCTCTCTCCAGCCTAGTCCTGTGCTGAAATTATGCCATTTGTTTTCACCACCAACCCAAGCACAGACAGGATGCCACACACACAGTCTGTCTGTCTGTCTGTTTGTGGTGAGGAATGTCTGTGCTGCTTTCATGAGTAGCACTTTGATGCTGCCTTGCCACAGGCTGCTAGATGTGGCTGTGATGCCAGCCCAAGGGTTTGCATTTCCTTTTCTGCCTCTTCCAGGTCTCCTGGGCTCTCCCACAGCAGTCTGGAGAATGAGGCATTTGTCTGCACCCCTTCATGGTCAGGTGTGACAAGTGTTGCACTTGTTGGTGCCTGCTGTGCCATCAGCCACTCCAGCCCAGCTCCACGTACAGCCAGTGTGGCTCATCTGAATGGGCCTTTTGCACTGCAGGGTATGACCCCTTCCAAGAGATGCAGCCATTTCCTGCTCAGGAGCAGGGCAAGGGCTGAGCAGCCCCCTTGGTGCCATTACTGCCTCTGTTCAGCAAAGGATGCCACACCGTGGGGCTGTCACTGTGAGCTGCCCAGGCACATCGCCAGCTCCTATCCCACCTCTGGGGGACCGGAGCAGTGCTGGTGACTGAGTCAAATTAGGGATGCCAGAAAGTCATCTGTAGTTAGAAAAACATCTGGTAATTCAATATAAACATTTGTGTGCAAGAAAAAGCATTGTTTACTGCTACAAATCCTTCTGGAGGTCCGTGTTCTGGCTATGCAGTGGCAGTTCAGTCATGAGCTTGGAAATAATTTGTGGGATTATTTTTGGAAATGTCCTATTGTCTTATTATGCCAAGATTAAATGGGCTAACAGATGTAGTAATTAAAAATGAAAAAGTGACAGTTATTTTTGGCTCAAATTGATACTATTAACTGACATGGTAGATGGGCTTTTAAAGCCAAAAATATATGCAATAGCAGTCAGAATAGCTGTTATTTCCCTGCTGCTTGTGAAAGGCTTATGAATCATGTTCTACACCCACCAATGGCATACCTTCATTTCAGATGCTATTTAAATTGCACTTAATTTAAATGAAGAGGTGGAACGAAGGAAGGAACTGAGGAAATATCTGAGGGGTTTTTCAGGCTTTGTCTGACATCAGAAGTCAGATGACTCTATATTTTGATTTCCAGAAGAACATATGAAACTAATTCATAAAACAAACAGGAAATGTACCCCATGTTGATTTGCAAAAAGACCATATTGAATTTACAGCTGCAATGTCAGACTGAATTTGTATTCCCGTAAGATCAGTATTAAGAATGTACTTATTTTGCTTATTAATGTTATATGGGAGAAACCGGTCCCTTCTTACTGACCCTTCATTTCCAGAGCAAAATATTAACATGTATCAGTAGTGACCACACCAAATTTTTTCTCACTTAAAATGAGAACATTAGGATTTGGCTCTGATTCTTACATGCTCCTAAATATAGGCCTAGAAAGAAAAAGAATTTAAAACCCCCACAATTGTTAAGGCAGATCCTACAACTAGGAACATTCCCTGGCTATAAGGATTTGACTGAGGACTGTGAAACTCTGAGCTCATTTGCAGTAGACTCACTGCAAGCCTTAGATAAATGCATTAACTTTTAAAAAAGGTAATCATGATATTAATTTATCTCCTTCATCTATAATGCCAGGTAATGCATTTTGGCAAGCCACTTATAACTAGAATTATTCTCCCCTGGGAAGCTGTAAGTGACTCTTCTTCATGCAAATATGTTTTGCCACTATGCACAGAGACGTACAGGCTATCTTCCAACTTAAATCAATATTGTGATCAACACTGAATCCAATTAAAGCATATTTGCTGGGCTTTTCAGATGGTGAAGTAATGATCTTCCCCCAACTCCAGCAAGACACCAGGGAGGTGCAGAGGATAGTTGGGGAGCCTGGACTGCACAGCCCCTCCTGGAGCTGTCGGGGTCACTTCATCAGCACTGGAGCATGGTGGGCAGCGCCTGTTTTGGCTGGCAGAGAACCAGGTGCTGCAGGTGAGAGCTTTCCTGGCACCAGTATCAGAGAGCTGCAGCACTACGCATTTTCCTTGAGCAAAGACACAAGCAAGCAATCGGAATTTATTGTGATGCCTTTGCAGCTTCCACTGGGGGAAATCTGCTGCAGATGAAGCCCTTGACTTTCTTGGCCATTCTCTGCTCTTCAGGTCCACTGGAATAAAGATACTCTGCTCCTGCAGTGGCTGCTTCCCTTGCCCACACTTTGGCAGGGCTGCTTGATTTAATTTTAAGTTTTTATTGGACATTTAGTCTAATGCCCACTACTTGGGAAATGTCTCATATGATGGGTGAAAAAGCAAAGGTCAACTTTTTTTTACAAGAGGCTGGCCAGAAAAAAGCAATCTCCAGCTGCTCATTGCTGGGAACACACTTATGGCATTCCCCTCAAAGTGACATTCCTGCAGCGCTGTACTTTAAGTGAGGTGTATCCTTTGGAACTTGCAAGGCAGCTCAACTAATTTGCCTTGAAAAGTAGACAATAAATGAGAATTTATTTTTGATAAACATTTGAAAATTTTCTATCTGGATGGGACACTTGTGATATAAGAACAAATACTTGATGTCTCCTTCAGGATGAATTGCAGAAGCCCAGTTAGGAAGTTTGCATAAAAATCAATCATTTCCAATTCTACATAAATGCTCTCACAAATTCTGTGTTCTGCAAAATCAGGGGAGTAAGCACATTTGTTACCATTAGTCACACACACAGCACTCTGCAATATTATCTATGATTCTTTGTGCCAGAGCAATAGCTTCCAGCTCAAAATGCAGATCATGTGCCACAGAATTTATTTATGGCCTTTATTCCTGCTTCCTTGCAACCAGCAGGGCTGGATGGACAAAATGATAAAATGAAGTATCAGAAATCTCTGAAAGGCTTAGGAAAGAAGCTAGAGTCTTTTTTCTGGAAATCCTCTTATGCCTATGTTTCCACATTGTAATGGGCTTTTTAAAAAGTGTCTGAAGTCAAAATTTCAGGGGTAGATGGCTGGAGTAGGTTATTGTACAGCTGTACTAGCAGCATGAACTAAGCAAGTCCCAAAGTGTATGCAGCCAAAGTGAGTAGGGAGGCATTTTAGTGTCATATGCTGAAGGAGTGTCTGGCACCTGAAATTTTATCTCAATTATCTGTCCCAAGCTCTGCAGCTCACCTTCAATAGCTACCTGACAGAAGAAAAAAGTGTCACCCTAAGGATTTAAACAAAACAGTCAAAGCTTCTACTGTTTTGTACATCTTGTAATGATCTCTGGGTGCCTAGAAGAAGGGAAAAATTGGTCTGAAATGTGGCCTTCCTCGAGAAGAACTTTACTCCAATTTTGTTTCCCTAGTGTAGAATGTGTAAATCATTGCATGGCCTACAAGGTGAGTTCTCCAAGAAGACTTGTCCTTTCTGCCATTCTGTTTAAAGCCCCTTTCACAGCTTAAGCTGTGAATTAATCAAGGGCAGGACTGCTGGAGAAGATGGATGTCTCAGGGAGCTGAACCACAGCTGTGTGCTGTGGGCCACCCCGAGTTCCTGATGTGCACACAGCACTTTGCCAGGTACTCAAAGGTACACCTTTCAGTGGCTTGTGCCCCCTGACAGCACAGATTATAACGGTGTTTTTTAAAGATGTCTATGTCTCTAGACATTGCCTACATAGCCTTTCTTATAATTAGAGATCTGTAATTATGTACTTAATGATGACACCCCCTCTGTCTGATGATAAATATATTTTTTGCCATAATAGCACTTAAGCATTGCGTATTTACTAATCAAAAGGAGATTTGCAGTGCAAGTGAAGAATTACAAATTAATTATACCGTATCTTTAATTATACCATAAATAATCTGGATCATTTCCCAAGAAATTATATTAGAGCTCTTGTAAAGGCACTTACCCTGGGTGCCTGCAAGGGTCCACATCTCGTGCTTACCCTGACTGTATAAGAAATCCAAAATGCTAAGTTTTCATTACTACTGCCTCTGAAGTAACTGCAGTGCACTTAAAATAGATGTACAATTCATGAAAATGAATCATTAAAAGGCATTGAGTTGGATTGTGCCTGGCAGATGTTGTCACAAACATTGCTGAAATACTTAAACACTTCTTCCAGCAAGTGACGATAGGATGCTTGGCAGCAAAATTATGCCATACCCAGAGATGCTTTTCATGCTAATGTAAGAGGGGCTTCATAAACAACCTCATGGAGCTCTACTGCATAGTTATGAGGGTGCTCCTTCCTCATCTGTTGGATAGCTCTTGGTCAAGGCTACATCATCCTACCCATGGTGATCCCACACCTCAGCCCTGGAAAAATGAGAGGCTGCAAGCAGAAGGAGGCAGAGGCCAATCTGGCCTGAGATATTCTGCATCCCCTGGGCCCTGTGTGCAACCCTCCCTGCTCCCTTCTCACCCATGGCACAGGGTTCCTCTGCTTCTCTCATCTAGAAGCAGCTTTATAGGGTTAATTTTTAGCCACACTGACCTGAGTGGGGCAGAGGAGGAAATCCTGGAGAGCAGTAAAGAATGGGCTTGTTTAAGATGGCCAATGCCCTGAAACCAAGGTTTTGAAAAACATGGTAATTTTCTGTGTACTTCCTGCTGAAGATCTAGGTCAACCCCAAAAAATGCTATGTCAAGTATTGTAATTGCATGATCTGCAATGGCTAGTTTGCATCATCTCCTTGGGTGCAGACATTTTTTTAAGAGGATCATGGTCAAGGCTGCAGGGTCTCCAAGGCACAGCTGTAAACTTGATTGCACCCCATTTTTGGTGAGTACATCTTGGTGTTTAAACATGGCAGGTCCACACCAGATTCTTCATGTCACACATGGTAAATGCCCCAGTCATCTTCCTGTGATCCAGGCAAAGCAGACCAATGGGCAATTCCACTCACATGACAAAAAAAAAAAAATTTAATTCTTTTCCTCTCATTAATGTTTCCCCAAATGAGACTCATGTGTATAGGGGTGAGTTCTTACTGGCAGGAAAAGATCTTTTTTGGAGGCTTATTTTAACTTCTGGAGGGAAATGGCCTTATCAGATTCCTCAGCAATTGAATAAAGCACGTGGTCTCCCAGCTTACCTAGGATTTGAATAAGATCCATGCTAATGCTGATGGCTTCAAAGCACACAGCACCTAAACATACTTTGACAGATGATTTTTTCTTCTGTGTGTAACTGAAAAGAGTACATCCTGGTAGAGGAGTTTATCAGTTTCAGCCTAGCTAATGAGCTTAGTCTTCATTCTGTACTGCTCAAATTATACGAAAGTGCCTGCCTGAAGGAGGCATTGATGAAATTTTGCTTCAGCTCTGAGCACTGAGAAGCTTAATCACTTGGATCTCTCACCAAGAGAGTTTCCTCACCCACTGCAGGGTCTGTCCAAAGGCTGTGCTCTTTGCTGCTCTCAGCTCAGCTGTCATGATGAGCTGATGCACAGCAGGCTGGTGATGTTTCCCTTAGCCAGGGGAACAGTGAGTGCTTGGGCTACCTGAAATACTTTTCTTTGCATCATCCATGTATGATGGGGAGCTGATCTCTGAACTGACATCTCTCTTATAATGGATACCCTTTGTGGCTAAATCTCACTGTGTTTGTGTGACTTCAAAGATGCAATTGTTCTTGCTATGATAGCAGTCATTCCTTCTACTTCTGGGTTAGTAAGCTTTCTTAGGGTTTGGAAACACTTCTCATCTGACATTTTCTATTTTAGCAATTCAGAATATGGACATCCTATTTTTATACTGCAGTATTTTACACTACTAATTTGTCCATTTCTGTTACACAAATGGTAAGAGACTTTCTATAGTCCATCATCACTAAGCAGTGTTACCAGTGTTTCACAAATCCTTTGCACTTTGTTTTTCTTCTGATGAAAGGTCTGCTCTGTTTCCTGGGTTATGAATCTCTGCAGAGCCTGTCTCAGTAACTCCCTAAAGCTTTCTTCCTTCTCAGCGTTATTGTTGCCATGTTCTTTTACATAACACCATTCAAACGTGGGATTTTTTTCTCCACGAGCACATGTTTGTAGTTCCTGTGAAGCTGTGTCCCATCACCCTCCTCCATGGTTTCACTAATATCCAGCAGCATGACATCCCTTTTTGAAAGCTCTGCAGCACCTGGCAGCTTGTGCCCACATGAGATGGATCTCTGGGCTCATTGCACATGCACATGGCTGATTGCCACAGCTGATGGTGGGACACGGCTCTGGGTAAACCCAAGTCCCCATGGTAAATCCACATCTAATGGGGAAGCCAAGGCTTGATATCAGCAGAGCAGCAATTGCTTTCTCTCTTCTTACCTATGGCACATCTTGCCTGAAGCCTCTTCTGAAGGTGAGAAGGTGAATTTGTGGCAGCCTGGAAACAATGTTTGAAGAAGAAGAAAACGTGATACCACAAAATGTCTTTTTCATTCTATTGGTGAGCAGACATTAACCTGATTTAAAAATGGCAGTACTGCATGTGTCATGTATGCTAATTTGGTTTTGCTTTTTAACTGAGAGCCCTTCTTTCGTTGTAAAGCTGGCAGTAAGGATATCTATCGAAGGATTGGTTGGTGTCTTGAGCTTATCAAGACAAGCAACCCATCTATTTATGTTAAAAGATTGAAAAGTTCCACTCATTATTGAAACTCTGTAACTGAGTTCTCCAGAGAACAAATGAATCAGAGAGCACTTGTGTTTTTCTGTACGTAAAAAAATAGTAAAGATTTCAAGAGACAGCTTTTTTCTTTTTTTTTTTTTCCAGGAAAAGACATCTATTTTTACCAATTTTAGTCAAGAAAAAACATGAAGGTATTAAAGACTTCAAAGTCACTCCTAAAGGAATAACTAGCTCTTCAGAGGGCTGGAACACAAGGCGGCACCCTGGGATATATCCTGCTTTTAGAAAACTGTTGCTGGTTGCTGTTACCAGCATAACAGAGGCCTAAAACATTGTTCCTGTGTCTTATGTAATAGCACATCAAGTTTTGCTTTGCAATTCAGAGTCCTCACTAATTTATATAAATTAATAATACCACAATTTCATTTCCACATGAGGGTGAATTTAAGATTCTTTACAATTTTATAAGAACTATGACAACTATGTTTTACAGTTGCCCCATTAGTTGTTTTTGGTGGTATTCACCAATATGTGAAAGCCTCAGCTCCCTCCTAGCAAGCACTTGCAGATGAAGCATGTTCTTGCTGTTGAGATTTGGTTTGCTCAGCATTTGGCTGCTAGTGCCAGAGGAACAAACCCCTCCACAGAGAGGGGAAGGATGCATCAGGGCTGGACACCCACTGGCCAGCCTGGTGGAGACCACATATTAGCCAAGTCTGCAAACAGTTCAGAGCATGAGCTGTTGTTTCATGGCTTGCATTAAGTCTAGAATATAATCACCACTGAACAAATAGCACTAACAATAGCAGTTGTACTGATATACTGTACTTTATGCTTCTCTTTGTGTTGTGCTGCACCATAGACCTTACCCTGGTTTTAAGCCATGAACCCATACTATTAAAGCACACAGAGAGGAATTATACCCTCCTACATAGTCTATGCTGCAAACAGGGTGACTGCCCCAGGTGCCTCAGTAATAGCATTGTGCAACACACAAATGCCTTTAATCATCCCAACGCTGCTCCCACAGTGTCTTGTTTAGACTGCTTAAAATAACCTACCCAAATTATGCATCTTTGAAGAAGAAATTATGTGTGTTTCAAAACACAATGAGACACATTCTTCACAAAGGTTGGTTGGGAAGTGGGAGTGAGCCTCTGTGCAAGAGGCCACTCATCAGAGAACTCGCGTTGACTTTAACACTGCAATTAACCTAAAACATTGTCCTTGTAAATAAAAAGATTTGCAGTGTGGCCACTGCTGTGGAAGGCTGGTGATGAAACATTTAGGACAGTGCCTTTTGAATGCGACTAATTTTCAGAAGGCATATCAAAGTTTCATAGGGGCACTAATTTAATCACAGATGATGAATGATTTTATTTTTATGTTGGGCTTTAACAAGGCTGGATGAATGTGGGGTGGCTTAACGAGTCTGTGTGTGCTGAGGGCTGCCTGAGTCACAGCTTTTGGAGAGCTGCTTTCCTCCAGCTGAGCACATCGTGTCAGCCTTAATGGGGCTCTGAGCCCTCATGCTGCCTTCACAGCTGAACCCAAATGCAGGGAAACCTGGCAATTATGAGAGAACTTCACAACCAGCAGCACAGCCTTTGGTTAAATCCTCATTAACCATCTCTACCCTGCTCCTGGCCCAGTCTCTCCAGGCACAGACGAATCATATTTAGGGGGAAATAAAAGGAAGCAGAAGTGTGTTTCTATGAGGTGCTGGTTTTACTTTTTGTATTTCCAGGTTGTCCTCACACCCCACTGAACTGGCTCAGCTGTGGAGGGAACTGTGGTGGTGGGAGTTTGCAGGGTCAGTCCAAGGTGCAGCAACAGCACAGCTGCTGCTGACACCCCCCACAGCTCCTACACTTTCATCGTTGTGCTGCAAAAGATCTGCTCTTCCAGCCTGATCTAAATGTTCAGGAAAGTAAAAAAAGTTTTCATGTAAAATTGCCGGAGAGGCAGAATGATGTGGGGGGATGTGTATAACAAGCCAAAAGACAGTACCATGGACAGTACCATCCCTTTTCTTGGGATCCGATGAAGACTACATAGAAAATCCAAGCATGCCGTATTTCTCCATCCAACAATGACAATATCATCATGATCTGTAGTGAGTGGCTGGATCTCAACACAAGCCTGTCCCCCAAGCCTGAGCCCCAGGATTGCCTGTGTTGCACAGCTGCCTTGCAGTGTGAGCACACACATAGCAGAAGCTCATTCTTCTCTTTTTTTTTCTGATCCTTTTCAGCAGGGGGAGCACCTTTTCGGCAGCAGAAGTGTTCCCAGGAGATGCAAGCAGACATCATCCTTGCTCAGGGCAGGATGGAGCTGGCCCTGTGCTAGTCTGCCTTGCTCAGGATCAGCCACTGTGGCACGTGGGTGCAAAGCGGGGTTGTTCCCCCAGGGCTGTGCAGGAGAGCATGGGACACATCCTGCTCAGACCACCCATGCTGACCACTGGGGCTACTTGCACTGGGAAAGGACACAACACACCAGTATGGTGCTGGGAAGGGAAGGGGTGAATGCATTGTGTCAGCTCTGGAGTCACAAGTTTGCTGAGCAGATCAGTGGTGGCCTTTTTGTGTAGCATTGTGGCAAATGGATATTGTCACTGCTACCAGTCCAAAGACTCTCTTGAGAAAGCTGCTTGGGTTGGCACAAACAGTCACGGTGTCCAAAACTCACAGACACACTATGGATAGGTCAGCCAAGAAAGACAGAAAGGTCTCCTGTATGGTATTCCAGAGAGGTTTATTGCAACCCCAGCAAAGGCATCCAGTGACAGAAAGACCAAGACTTCCTGCAGTGTCTCAGGTTAAGTATAGGGTCAGGAACTAATAGTCCAGGGGCACAGGGGTGGCACAGGAGCAAGGCAAAGATCACTGACCTACAGGGGATGAGGTAAATTTACCTAGTGTTGCATAGCACCATGGAGGGAGCATTTGGTCTCATCAGAAGCAGTCAGGCTTTCTTGAAGCCTGTGGCAGACTGGTCCAGGGCATATGCACAGAAATTCCTCTAGCAGGCTCAAGGGCTTCCTCATTTTTGTATTCTGTGAATTTCCAGTACTGCCTCAGTTGTGCTGGGAACACAAAATATTTTTCTCTTGTGCCTCTGCCAAATCAGTTACAGCATCCAACAGCTGTGCTGATGTGTTTTGACTGAAGAGACACCACTTGATGTCAGCATAAAGTAACTCATCATCAACATATTCACCCAAATTCACATTTAGAATCTTCAGAAATTATTACCATTATATTATGCTACATGTTTAAAGCTTTGCAGCTAATTAATATGCACTGATTAATATGCAGACTCAGCCTCAGGTATGGGGAAAGTTTCTGATATAATAAAGCTACAAGCAGAGTGAAAGGAACATATTACCTCACCAGATGGCACAGTTTGTTAAAACAAACCAACACATTTCTAAGAGTGTTCTAATCTCCACTTGAAACACATTTTAATTTAAGATGGAGGGACATTTATATAAAAAGGGTTCAGAGAACAAATATTTCTCGAGTTAGATAAAGGCAGTTCTGGTTTAAGGCAACCAAGGTGGGAAAACAAACTAATAAAAAACATTCTTAGTGATGGAATTTCAATCATAATTGTGAGGAATTTAGATTGTTATGGAAAGCTTTCCTCTGGGAAGTGACAGTGCAGTCTGTATTCAAGAGTCATTAGCACAACTGAGGTGCAGAATTGTGCAAATAATTATTTACCTGATGGGAAAACAAACATTTTATTTTGGAGGACTGAATCCTTTAAGGGTTTTACTAAGTGTTAAGTCACCCTTGGAATGGAAACACTGTTTTGTAATGAGATCCTGAATATGCTGGAAAATAAATTAAATAAGACAAAAAGTATTTTTTAAGATTACAATCTGATTGGGCCAGATGCTGTCTGAAAAAAGGAATTAGCATGTCTTGATGAATTCACTGTTTGAAGTAAAAAAATGTTGCTGGATCTTTGGATGTTATGGAAGTAGGTAACAAACTCGAAGGTGGATGTAGGTGGTTTCTCTGATTCACTCCTGCATTGTTCAATCCAATTATTGAGTTTTGATTTTTAACTAATCTGAGGCTTAAAGCAATATGGCTGCCTAAATCTTTGATGCTCCAAGATCCAGGAAGGATGACCAGACATGGCATCACACTCTGAGGTTCTCCATGCCTGTCAGGAGACTCAGGTAGTCTGCAGTGCCTGCACTGGGCTCCCCAAGAGGAACATCACCTGTTCTGCTGGGCTGACACCCCAGTCCTGCAACATCTCCTACAGCCTTTCCCACAGCTTGGTGTCTCTCCAACAGAGAAACAGGGAAGAGGACAGAGATAATGTCTTTTCTTCTGAAAAGGGAGAAGAAGGTGGCTGTGATGATGTTGGGCAGCAATGTGACAGACATGGGAGAAGGTCTGTTTTCCAGCCTGCCCAGAGTTTGCTGGGCTGTCACCTCTGTTCAGCTCTGATATTCTGGATTGCTATGAATATGAAGTTTGCCTCTGATGTCCTCTCTCTCTTCTCACACAAAAAGTAAGAAATTCCTTTTTGCCTCATTTTTCTTCATTTCTTTCTGCTGTTTCCCCTCATCTCCCCTGCTTCATCCTTCAGCTGCCCATCTCTTAGAGCAAGAGCGGTCTTGACTGCTTCCGACATGTCTTTGACTTTCATGGGAGACCTTTAGCACCTTCATACTACATAAAAGAAGAAGAGTAAGTGTTTTCTACCATTTTGCTGAGAGGCAAACCACATGAGACACAGTTAAGAAACATTTTGATGCAGAAACTTTTTTCACTGCAGATATATTGCAATATTTTATGTTCTCCACAAAGAAACAATGCACAGAAGGGTAATTCAGAGAGCTGAAACTGCTGTCCTGATGCCTTTCTTGTGGAAAGACACAGCTCCAAAAGAAAAATTGTCACAACCAGGAGGAGTCAGAGGAGCTTAACCAATCTCTATTTCCATCAATAAAATGTGCAATTGGAAAAGATTAAAAGTAGAATTTTACCCTCATTGACATGGGTCTCACTGAACAAGAGCAGATCTGAGCTTTGCTCTTGATTCCTTAATTAGTTCCTGACGTTTTTTTTAAACATGAAATACAAAATACATTAACAGTCTTTGACTGGAGCCAGAAAGAGTCAGAAAATCAGAGATAAATGGTATTTTGCAGACAAGCAAGGTGTTGCCACTTACTGAATAACACAGGTAACTTTTTACTGCAGCTCACCTTTATGACCTCCTCTTCCTCCAGCAACTCAGCATCTTGGCTGTTCTACACACACTTTTCATTTTTAAATATCTCTTACATATTTTTATATTTTTTCTCAAATATTTAGATTCAGAATCATAACATTCATATGCTGACCACACTTTACTTCTTTGAGAAGTTATGCTCAGGGAGTATTATTTTTTGACCTGGACAACAGGCAGATAATCCAAACATCTGCAGTTCATGGGACCCATAAAACTCATCTGCTTTGAAAGACAGTAAAAGAAAAAGAAAAGCCTAAACCAAAGTGAGTATTAAATGATAGCTCACCTGTTATCATCTCAGCCCTCCTCTTAGTCTTCTCACATCAGTCATACAAGTTATACTTGTTTAAATAAAATGTGGGCAAGTGTTCACAGTCTGGTGTATCCAACAAATTCACTTTCCCATATTTTCAGTAGTTCTTAGGAACATCAAAACAAAAAAAGAGCCAAAAACACCTATTTAGTATGCTTTGGAAACAGCTAGAGATTTAGAAACACTTCCTCACCACTGTCTTTTTCTATATTCTTTACATCCAAAAAAAACAAGTCACAATGAGGCCTAGAAAATAAATGATCAAAAAGTGAGATAAGGTATTAATTTTATTCTGGAGCTCAGAATTATTACAGAGAGCTGCTTTTCACTGCTAGCAAATGCATATCTATAAGTTTTAAGTCAATATGTTTTGCTAGAAAGTTGCCTGCTATCCCTTGTAGCTGAATGCCAGGTAAATAAACAAGCGAGTGGCTTAAGCAAATTAAGTAAATAGTGTTTGTGGGCAGGTAGTTTTGTTCAGCATGTGGCATATAAATGTTTACTAATGCTGTTAACCTGGAGAAATGCTGAGGTAAAGGAAGAGATTACAACAAATGTACAGATTAAAACAGAAACATTTGTCAAAAACAGTGTTCAGAGAAACAAATAGTAAACAACCACATGAGTTTGTTGAAGCTAAATGCTCCCATTTAATAAATTAAATGCTTCATTAATCCCCCCTGACAGAAGTAATGTTTGGAATGGAGAACAGATCTAAGAGAAAATGTTTTTCGAAGTCACATCCCATGAGCCCCTGGCAGCCTGGGCAAAAACCACAGTTGCACCCAGGCAAGGAGGAGTATAATGAAGGCAGAGCCCCTCACAGCTCTCACTCTTGCAACTCCTGCCTGCTACCAAAATATTTGGGGCTGATAACAGAGCAACTGGAGGAGCTATCAGTTATGTGGGTTGCTGTGATCAATAGCTGCCTTAGAGATGCTCCTGGACCCTGAATGCTCTGCACCAGCTGTGATCCAGATGCCAAAAATGTGTTGTGGTAGAGTTGTCCCCATGCTGCGTTCTACACTAAGACACCCACTTACCACTGTGGCACTTGCTTTGAGGGTTTTCCAGAAGCAAAGCACATGATGGTGGCAAGTCCCCATACTTCAAGTGAGCCCTCCAGCACTGGGTGAATTCTGCAGGAGCACTTGGAGCTCTGTGATCAGCTGCATGTCTCATCTTTACCCGGAAACAATATCTTTCCCATCTATCAGGATTAGGTCTTGAGACTCATGTGGCCTAATGCAGCTGGATTAATGTTCTTTAACATCTAAGCATGATGGAGGTGTCAGGTGTAGGACAGTTTTTTGATAGAAATCCATCCACACACAGCACTGTTTTCTGAAGGTCCATCTCAACACCTGACCGTCAGCTGTGGCACTGCTCTAGTGTTTGCTGACCGTGTCCAGTTCTGCAGCAGTGCCTAGGAGCAATACTCTCCTTTTTCCTTAGCAAACAGCTTCACACAGCATTGACTTGGCCTCCATAGCTTGGGCCTCTTGTCTTGCCTGGAGCATCGCAACATCCCCAGTATGAAGCCTAAGGCACTCCCTGCACACCAGCTGGCACAGAAGGCTAAGGCACAGCTTGCCACCATCATCACTGTGTTCTTCCCACGGAATTGCTCATCAGCTTCCCAGTCACTGTGCCTCAAGCTGCTTCATGTCCCCTCATGTGAACTGGAGGACCAGGACAAAGAGCAGACAGTGACTGAGGCAGTCCATGGCACCTCTGAAAGAACTCATGGTGTGGCAAAGTCTCTCTTCTTTCTTCTGCCTGGCTCTTGTCAGGACATCTTGTTTTCAGGGCTGTTGTCCCTTTGTGAAGTTAGATCTAAAGTGAGCAGATGGTCTGGTAGTGTCTGGGGTGGGGAAATGACATATATAAACCCTGCATTAGAAAAATCAAGCTTAAAATAGACGGGCTCAAAGCCAAGATACTCCTTTGCACATACTTTTTCCCCAGGGCAGAGAAGGAAAGGGCTGAGATGTGACAGGTGCCAGTCACTTTGCTTCGTGTATTTCTGGAAGAAGATGACATGAGAACAACAAAATAAGAACTTGAACTAAATATTTAAGTCCTCTACCTTCCTGGGAGATGGGCCAAGGGAGCACCATAAAGAGAGATCTGGAATGAGAACACCTTCCCTTTTGTCAGCATGGAAAGCATGGGGTGTTTCTGTACTGAAGATGCGAGGTCAGCAATGAGTTGTCCTCCTAGCATGGGAAGCTTTAGGAGAAAAAATGGCTAAAAATGTGCAGACAAAGGAGTGCTGGATTATTGGCTGAAAAATGGATCAGAGTAAATTGTTTCAAGGAGACAGCTCAACTGAGGATCCCAGGAAAAAAAAAATGAAAGGTAAAGTGGGGAAAGAAAGAGTGTTTGAAAGATAGCTGTGATACAGATAGTATACCACTGGAAGAAGCTGGGGAGAGAAGCTGTGAGCACCACCCTTACCCAGCAGCCAGCTGAGCTCCTGCCCACACCATAGAATGTGTTATAATGTCCCAAAGCAAACATGGAATTGTCAGGGGAATGCTTTTCTTTTAGGTTGAAGGGAGTTTTGGTAGATTCACTGACTTCTTACACATTTTGTACAGAGGAGTGAAAACTAATACAGATCCCATCAGAAACCGTTGTGCCAGAGTTGAATTTGCAGCACATGAGAGCTAATGTCATATGGTAGCTGAGGTTCAGCTTGAGCTTGCAGTATTTTTGTGGTGAAGAGAACATTGAGATGGCCAGTGCTGGAGGAACTGAGTTTTCCTGAGTCCCTCTGAGTCTGGCAATTACATTTTTTACTTTGTGCTACAACATGCAAAGAGAATTTGCTTTGCCTTCTGATGCTTATCTTAATTTTACATGTGTTCACAGGAGAAAATGACAAACTGTGAAAATATTTGTTTTCACAAAAGCCAAGAGACTGTTGCAGCAGACAGCCAGACAAACATAGTGTAAGTGCCAAAGTCTGAGCTTTTCTATTCAGTGTGCCATGTACATGATCAGTTTTACTTGCCTTAAGGGCAATAGGAAATTCGGCCCGTATGCTGCCATAATCACTGCAGTGTCTCTGCACAGGGATTACTTGTTGCATCCCACTGCATGTTTTGGAACGCCACCCAAAAGCGAGGCTGAAATCATCAGCCACATTTCATTTGGCCACGCCAACTGAATCTAAACAAATTGAAAAATTACCTGCCTGTAACACTTTGAGGCATACAGCAGAAAATAACTCTGAAATAGCTGCTTATGTTCACTGCAGAAAGATTTATTTCTGATCTCTAAGCTTGAGTAGCAGAGGTAAATAGAACCACCTGTAAACCTGTCATGCCCCACTGCCCCCATGTAAAAACACAAGAACAGACATTGCTTGGAGTGGAGTTGGTCTAGTAAATGATGAGGAAAATAGAATGTTTTCTCTCAAAAAGCAGCAAATGAAGAGGAGCTGCTACATCTGAAATTATGTTCGCCTCAAAGGTCCCAGCTTTTGACAAAAGGCCCATGAGTCTAGCATTTGCTTTCTCTCCTGTGGTGCAACATGAGCCACTTGGCCCTTTACTTTGTACTTCAAGGGGGATTTTGGTGGTGAAACAAACTGACCTATTTTACAAATGGCTTAAAAGGCTCTGCTCTGATGTATAGCCAAAGTGGAGAAGAGCTCTGTATAATAGTGTGGATAACTGTCTTATTACTTAATTGTTATCTATTTATTTTAGTCTGCGGGAATTTTTTGTTTGTTTTGTATTTAATAATGGATTTTGGTGTGATGATATTATACATTCCATGTAAATCCCTGAAAAGGCAGACCTTAAAAATGTTTGCTTGTAATACCAAATTATTTAGGTCCATGGTTTGCTACCAGCAACCAGCAGTGTGCTTTCCAAACATGGACAATGCCAAAGTTTCCTGGTCCATGGCATCCTAGCTCTTCTAGACAAACACAGCACAGTACATCTTGCCTGAAGAAATTTTCTAGTTCCACAGTGATTTTAGCCCAGTTTCCTAAGGAAACAAAACCATCTGAGCATGACCTCTATCTTTCCCTCTCCTCTGTTCTCTCAACTCCTGAGCCCATTGACTGGTTTAACCTCCATGACACAGCAGGCTGGAAGCCTCAAAGATCAATTTTCACTGTGGATTCTGTGCAAACTGGTGGGAAGGTGTTTACAGAGCCTTTTAAAAAGACAGCTTTTAGTGCTTCCACCAAGGAAGGAAGTCAGAAAATTGACGTTTCTCATTGCTTGTCAACCCCTAGATAATCAAGCAGTAAGTGCAAGGCCCCAGATTTAGTTTGGACTAACCACAGCCCATGTTCTGTCCTACCAAGTGGGAATGCCATAGACAAGAAGAGAGGAATGGAGGTTGCTTAAGAAAGGAGGATGTCCAAGAGACAAAGGAACTGTATTAGTAGGACAATATGTCCTACTGGCTTGGCTGCCCACAAATCTGCTTTTCAGAATATTTTTTAATTTTGTGTCTCTTCCTTCTCTAAGTGCCTTCAGATAGCAGTTGGTCCTTGGAAGATGTGATAATAAGGAGAAATCTCAATACCTATAGAGAATTTAGAAGTGAAAATGCAGTTCCCAGGGTCTCATCCTGAGCTGAAAGGAACTGTAAAAGTACTGTTCCTACATCCACACTGGCTACTGGAAATAGAGTACAGGTACAGGATCCTGTTCCGGCAATCTATAAAAGCAGAAGTAAAAGAATACACCCAGAGGGGGAAAGTCAGGAGCACCCAGTGTCTGGCAGCTCTGTGGTTATCCATGAGGGAATGGTCTACATGGTCAGCACGTGGTTTCACAGTAATCTCCTCCTGAGGGATTGCCAGGATGCTGGCTAGGAAAGACAAGGTGTTGTTGGCATATTGCTGTACCTTGGTGCTGTCACCTGTATCTCTCCATCACTCAATAGCCCTTCTGCTCCCCGCCAGGCCACTGGAGTCCAGCAGCAGAGTGTCTGGCATTTAATGTCACATGCCTTCCCTTTTCTTCTGGCTTATATATAAGCCCTCTTGACCTCAACACTGGTGTGTCACATGAATAAGTTATATAAAAACTCTCCAAGTGCATTTTAACAGATCACAGGTCCCCTATATTTAATAGTCCAGTATTTGAAGAAACTGGCTACATTCAACATGGGGTCAGTTCTCCTTTGGGGGGATTATATTTTATGCCCTTTTGCTGCCTTCCTAAACAAGAATTCACATATTTCTTGTTTGAATGCTTTGGTTTTGTTATGAGATGTAGAAAAAAGCAAGACCCAAAGTGGTCTCAGCACATAAGTACTGGGTACATGATACTTCCATCGTGTTGTGCCACCAGATCATAGAGGGGAAATTCAGGAACTGCAGTTGTGTGACTGTTAACTGCTAGTTCCACTGCCAACTTTAAAATCTGGTTCTTTAATCTGGTATACAATGGAATAGTCTTTGTACTATGTGTGCAGTATTTGAAATACCTTTAGATGTTTCAAGATGTTTTCCACAATAAACCTGTATTGAGGTGGCCAAGCAATGCCCAGTCTAAGTATGCTGAAGATGAGGCTGATCTTATCTCTTTTCAGTGTTGTTCAGACTGTGCGACTGAGCATAGGGAAAAAAAATATCAAGAAGGGTTCCAAAATGGAGTTGGGAAACATTGATGCTTGTAGGGTCTCAGATGGACCCTCAGACTCCCTGAAACAGCCTCTGAGCTCCCAAGACTGCTGGACCACAGCTCAAAAGCACCACCAAAACCAGGCTCTTTATCAAGATGTGTTTATTTACTCAGGTATCTCTATGAAACATTAGAACAAAAAAGCATGTACATAATTCATTCCCAGGTGCATTTGGGATGTCTGGCCCTGTCAGAGCAATATCAGGAACACAATGGACTAAACCACCTCCCTGTCTGCTCCTGTAGGAGCAGATTTCATTCCTGGCACTGGTGAGCTAGTGTGTGAACTGTACAGATCCATGAGAATAAACTGATCTTAGTCACTTCTCACCAGTTTTCCACCAAACTAAAAGTATTTAATTATTTGAGTGTCAAGCAGTCAAATGCTGTGCCTCAGACACAGCTATTCCAGGAGAAAATTAGAAGCACAGAGGAGCAAACAATATGCCAGAGAAGCTATGATCACAGTGTGATCCAAAGGATAACTTTAGTAATGCAAGTGTTTCTTTGCTGGATGACTCATGGAAGGAAGCAGGGGCTGGAGCTGCTGAAAAAAGAGCCTGCTCCTTGGGAACATGAACGAAGGTCAAGGATCAACTGTGTAAAACAAACTTTTTGTTTGACGTTAATAATCTTTAGGAAATGGATGGAGTGAGAGCAAATGTCAGCTCCAGTAATGACTATGTAACTTTGGGACTGTATAGAAAAGTGATAGCCCACCTCATATGTTGCTGGTGGAAATAATGGGGAGAGGTGAGCTGAGGATTCAAGCCTTGCTTTAATGTTTTCTTTTGAGTTTCTCTCTGAATTCTGATTTATCAAAGGGACAGGCAGCAATCTTCAATATTTAACTCTCTGTATATATAGCATATAGACATTTATATACACATATATACACTATGTATATACACTATGTATATACAGTGTGTATATATATATATATATACTCCATATATATACTATATATGCATGCTTTACCATTGTGTTTTGTCTGTGCAACAGCTTTCCAAAGCTGCAAAAAAAAATTATCTCTCTGACTGTCGCTTACTGAATTTTGAAAAGTATAAATATCTCATAGTTTTTTTATGTGAAGATCCAACTGGCATGTTATAATATTTAATTCAAAACATAAACATGTCATAATAATATGCATATTATATAAGAATATGTGTTAAATTGTTAAATTTTAAACATACCACCCAGACCCACCTTACACATATTTTTTCAGTGTTTTTTCAGAGTACCTTCTTCCAATAACAGTTTATCAAGGCCTCATTCCTTCTGTCTTTTGCTAAAATAGCAGCAAGTTTAATTTTGTTTCTCTCCCAAACTGTGGCACAGCTGGCAGTGTGTAAACCCAACAGACTGCTCTACATTTGTAACTATGTTCCTTCCTTCCAGACAAGAGCTGCCAGCTCTGTAAATTCAGAGGCCAGATCACATTCTGGCAGAAGGTCAGAGTATTAGGGGAGAAGAACGTAACATGCAATTCTGCTGTCTGTTATTTTGAATTTGGTGGCATTTATTTTTAAATGAAGGCTTGTTGGCTTTTTTTCTGGCATGGCCATCAGCTATGATCCAGCTCTGCTTCACATTGATGAAAGGAATATTGTTTCCCCAGCCAGCCTGCTAGTGGTTTTCTGTCCTGTATTGGAAAGATTTCTTGATACCAACCTCAAATGCCACTTCTTCTGGCAGGTCTGTGGCCGTTTGTCCCACTCATAGCAAACGTGAAAGTCTCAGTTTGGAAGACTCCAAGCTGAAAACAGCTGGGAGCTGGAGTGCTTAGGGAAAGCATTTTTCATATACTTTCCCTGTTTTCTTATTTCCCCAGACACTCACTTTGGTGCTGTCAGAGATATGATCCTGGCAGGCAAAATTTTAGTCTGATGCAGTACAGATATTTTTAGGACACAAAATCCAGTTTATTGTGTTCTTCTTCACAACAGCCTTTTCTGTCCTCGAGGAGTGTTACTGATTCTCCTCTCCTCTTGGCTATACTATTCCAATTTTTTTCAATTTTCCTTTAAAGGACAGAATCTCAGACCTCTCATCTTCATTCTCTTAACTCCTCCTTGCTTGCACCACGTCTTCCTGGGGACACATTACTCACAGCTGAACACAGGGCTGCAGCAGGGCCTCCAGCAGCGCTGGGAACCATAGAAGGGTTAATCCTTATGTCTTTCAGGACAAGTTGTCTGCTCACCCCAGGGTGTGTGCCCTTCTCCACAGTGGGTCAGCACCACTGACTCATGCTGCTCTCTGATTCACCCTGGACCCTCCTCTGCAGAATTGTCACCCAGACACTCGTTCTCATCCCGTGGCTGTGCAGCTGTTCCCACCTCAGTGAAAGGAAATGTGTCTGCATCAGGATGGACATGGGTGCTACTGGTGCGAGTCTGCCTGAATGCTCAATCACCTGAACAGCCCAGGAGGACTTGGACAGAGGAAGGGGGTGAGGGAGGGGATGCACAAAGATAAAGTGAGTGTTTTGAGTTCCTCAAATTCAAATTTTATTTCCAGGTCTTCCAGCACACAATAAAGGCTTTGTTTATAGTTTTGGAATTTGTTCATTCTTTTGTTTTTACACGTTCTTATTCTGCATTTTTAAATTTGACCCCACCTTGCAAATCCAGTTTCTCTCACACTAGTTGTGAATGCTGCAAATCAAGCTCTGAATTAATATATCTCCTGGATTCAAACAGAGAAGCCATAATACTGACTTCTAGGACAAGCACACAAAAAAAGGGGAAATCAGTTTTCATTCTAGCTAGAATATTTTTAAATGAAAGGGCAGAAAAATGCACATCCTATCAAAAAGTGTAAAACAGATCTCCTACTTTGTGTCGGTGCTCAAGGATATAGAAGCAAAGGGTGCTTGTGATTCTGGGGAGGAGACATTGCATACCAAGGCATGCAGTAAAAGTGACAAGTTTGGATGTTGGGAGGAAAGGAGTCCCAAAATGCTCAAATGTTTTGGTTGAGCCAACCTCAGAAAAACTGGAATAGTGGTCCTGTGTCCAGCTCGCACTGTAAGTATGATTTGAGTTGCCTGATTCTGTTTAGGCCAACCAATGTGAGTATTTTTCTGCTCTGTACCACAGAACATTGTCTCTCTGTATCTTTACAACATGATCTGCTTGACTCTTGCCAAGCAGATTAGTGGAGGGACAGGACTGGATACAACAAAATAGATCAAAATAGGCTGTGAACTGCTGGGGTAGAAGTGATTTTCCAAAGGACATTTTACAGCTGTGCTGTTTCCATCGAATTTAATTGATTTTTTTATTTAATTACACAGTATCCATTTTCCCTTAAAACCTGCCTTTTTGTCTTCTTAAAAGCTTCATAAATTTTTCAATAACTATTGGATTAATATGAAGTGCAGAACTGCTTCCTTTGGCTCCCTTATCCTAAGGTATGAATTTCAGGACTAAACACAGTTCTGCCTAAGACATTAATGTCCCAGACTAAAGGAGTTGATCTCCTAGAGGAGGAGACCATGGAGATGGCAGTCTTGTGTTCCAGACATGTGGGACAATGCCAGACTGGGTTCCAGTCATTTGAATTTTGGATATGTGGGATAAAAGACTTTGCCTTAGTAGGAGGCAAAAGCCTAAAAACTAGTGCAAGGAAGAAGGGGATACATGTCAGTTTAACAGGTGAATACAGAGAAACTTGGCCATCAAATGGTTTATACCCCACTGGCAACGGGGCCAGAGGAATGAATCAATTTAATCTGTTGACTTGACAGAAAAGCTGCATATGATGTAATAGATGATATAACTCCCATAATTTTTTTCAGCAGTTTTAGAGAGTTTCAAAGACGTTTACAAAGGTACTGTTTGGTTTCTGATAAGTATTGTGTAAGCTTTGAAGCAAACTTCTTTACAAGTCTTTTCTCTTGCTATGGTCTCTGAATTGTATTACTTCCATCATGACTCTTGAAATAAACATGAAATGAAAATAAACTTAAATTTTAACCTTCTTTCTTGTTCCTACACTTCTGAGAGGTTCTAAGAAGATTTTAAGATAATTTTAAATGTTCCTCAAAAAAGAAGAGCTTTTATTATCTCTATCTGCTGCTATTTGCCATGAAAAATCCTTAGAAATACAATGAAACGTAACACATAAAACCCACCGAGCCACCATCTAATCAAATGAGTAGATTCGTAATGACAGAATACCATTAAAATGCAGGAAGAAAACTTCTCAGTGCTCTTATTCTGCTCTTCTTTTTGTTACTTTAAGCCTTCATTTAGGGAGGAATGGAAGCAAACTGAATAATGAATACAGCTAATACAGTCTCAAGGAGTCTCAATTTCTTTCTCTTGAGCTGAGTTGAAGGTCAAATAGCTTCAGTATAGTAGAAAGCACCGAGATGGTCCTTTTTAGACTCTTTTAATGACTACAATTTAATGATGATAAGGAATAATAATGGATAAGGAGATGAGATATTTTAAAGCTTTAGTTTGCTTATGGCAAATAAGAGAATAATGCATTCCAGTTCCTTAGGCAAATGACAATAAAATAATCACTTTGCTAGTTTTAGGTGATGCAGTGAATAGCTCAAATCAGAAGTATAGACAACTGCTTTTTCCTTAATGAGTTTATCCCACTGATGAATGAAGACAAGTCAAATGATGCAGTTATTTCTCCATTAACTGGGTAATCATGGCTTGTTACTGAATTTAGTCAATGGATATTTCCATATATCTTGACCCTGCTGTGGAACCCTGCACTGGGCTGAGCAGCTTGTTCCCCTGTACAGTACCTGGGGAATGATTTTGCAGAGTATGAGTGCAAGTCAGCAAGAACACTGCCCAAGGAGACCTGCAGTGGCAATGTACACCCAGAATATAGAGGCACTTATCTATTTTTTAATAGATGTACTCATAAATGTTATGTGTTGTATGCATATAACAGTTCTAACTAATGACTATAACTAGCAGCTAGATCTACAGGGCAAAGGCTAAAGAAGATTACTTAGTTCACAGAATGGGTCAGATTGGAAGGCACCACAGTGGGTCATCTGATCCAACCTCCCAGCTTGAGCAGGGTCATCACAGAGCACATTGCACAGGATAGCATTCAGAAAGGTCTTGAATCACTCCAGGGTGGGAGACTCCACAGCCTGTCTGGGCAACCTGTTCCATTGCATGGTCACTGCACAGTAAAGTTCTTCCTGGTATTCTGTTGCAGCTTCCTGTGCTTCAGTTTGTGCCTGTTGCTTTTGACACCACCAAGAAGAGCCTGGCTTCATCCTCTTGGCACCTTTCCTTCCAAATCCCTTACCTATACTGACTATTCCTCCTTCATATTTTCTTCTGTGCCTTCAGCTGGACGGAAAGATGTTCTGCTGTGGGTGTGAACAAGCATGGCCAAGGAAGGATTCATAAACTGGGACACAGGGGCATGGTGCTAAGTTCATGAAAGGAGGGTGCAGGGGGAGGCTTGTTGCTGGCCCTGGAGCTTTTGAACCACTGAGTCAGCACTGTGAGGAATGGACAGGAGGCAGCTTAATTTGCAGCCAGGGTGAAAAGTGTTGCAAATCTGAAGGACATAACGCAATGTGAATGGATGTGAAGCTGTTTCTGTATCTCCAAATCTTACTGCAATGCCAGTGGGCCTTCTATGTGATCAAGAACCAAGAGAATACCATGTGGCAGCACCCACCTGGACATCATTATATCAAAAATAGTAATCTTTATGGTTAATACAAATTTATGAAGTTTTTCACTTCATTTTTACATGTTAACTAAAGCAAGTAATGTGTTACATTTCTCTCTCAAATTGTCCTGTACTTTGTGCCTGATTTGCCCTCATATTGTTATGTTCACATTCCACCCTTATTGTAGGAGCTCCGTGGAAGCTTTGGAAAGCTTTTCTCCAATGCTCACTCCTTCAGCAGATGTTCATGTTTACCACCCTGTTGACCTTGTTAGCATATTTACCACTGTGTAAACAGTTTGTACTCTGCTCAGACTGTGAAGTCTATTTTGGCCAATATTTTAACAAAGGCTCAGTGTGAGTATGTGCCTACTAATCAGTATACCAGAGAAATCTGCATATTAAATAAAAAAAGAAGAGAAATAGAAAGCATCATGAAGACAATGAGATTAAATAGTGAGCTTTTCAGTGATCTCATATAGAAGGCATATTGAAAGTATACAGGGCTAGACACCAGGTCACATGTCTAGGGACCTGCTTATAAGAATAGTGGAGGCATATAAGGAGAAAATTAGAAAGTCCATGCATAAAATGTCATACATCTAGCAAGGGACATGAAAGGCAACAAGAAAATACACTAAGTTTAGATTAATAGTGAGAGGATTATGAAAGGAAGAGTTGGTCTTCTACTCAGAGGGAGACAAAGCTATTTATAAATTATATTGAAAGGACTGAAGTGTTCTGTTTCTTTTTTGCCTCAGCATTCCCTGGAAGAATGGGAGAAAAGGGTATGAATTCAGGCAGAAATAGAAAATCTGCTGAGAGCACAAATCAGTAGATTGATTTTTCCCCAAAAAATTTCTCTGGAGCTAATGAAATTTCACAGGTAATTTTGAAAACCAGATGAAACACATCTGACAGCAATTAGAGGCTAATCACTGGAAACTGAAGGATGGGTACAGTTGAGAGCCTGCTTGTCTTTATGATGGGGAATAGGGTGAACTGGGGAATTGCAGTCTTGCCAGTTTATCTTTTCCTCCTAAAATGTGAAGAAATAATCCAACCATCACTAAACACCCAGAAGGTAATGAAGAATAAGTAACAGCTATCAGAGAGTTGTCAGGAGCATAAGATCTTCACCAAAGGTCATTTCCATTTACAGCAGCATGAGAGGCCTCACGGGCTGTGGGAAGGAGGTCATTTCAGAAAGGCTGTGACACAGAGCTCCCGCTTCTGCACTTGGATGAGCTGGCTGCAGGACTGTCATCCACCCTCCATGGCCAACATGGACACACCAGCCATGCTTTCCATGGGCACCTCTCCTGGGCCCCTTGTAACCCAGTATTTTTGCCGATGATTTGGTGATAAACTAAGAACTACATTTACTCAATTTTTAAATAGCAGAATGCTGGGAAGGGTCGACCGTGAGTGTCCTGGGTGTGGTGTGAGAATGCTTCTGACTGATCCTGCCAAAATCAGATGTGTTTTCTGTAATGCTTTGGGTTGCCCTTTCTGAAAGCCCAAGTGCCAAGCTGCACTGAAGACAAAGCTCTCCTTGCTGAGTCCTACCAAACCTCTTGTGGCCTCAGCACAAGGCTCATGGACGAGGGGGTCTCAGCACCTTGTCTTCCCCGCTCCTGTCTCGAGGTTACACACACTGCCAGCCTGGCTGACATGGGGGCATGGAGATTTTCACTTCCTACAACACAGTCAGCGTGGAACAAGGAATGAGCATAGCCAAGACCAAGCATGATCTTTGTGATCTACTGCTCAAAGCTCACTTTCCTGCACAGGAGGTCCTGTGGATGGAGTACATACAGACCCAAGCCCCAGGAGGGGCTATTAGACCCTCACGTTCTCCAGACAGCCTGCTGCCATGGGGACAGCCTCAACATTGGGACTGAGCCTAAAAATCATCTTAACATGCAGATTTAAATAGCTTTAATAATGATTTTCACTTGGACTTAGAGTTGCATGTGATCTCTATGTTTTGCAGGGACATTTAGTGCTGTCTCTTCTGCTGAGAGAGCTTTGTGTGTGGACAGGCAAGTGCCCAGGCTCATAAAGGGAGGGTGTATTCCCAAACCTGGAAAGCCTGCTGCAAAACTGCTGCAAGACCTAGAGGGAGGGAAACTGGGCTCTGCTCCACCTGCCAGGCTGCTTCCTGCTCTCACAAAGTCCTTAGAAAAATGAAACCAGTCAACAATTTGCAACCTGCCCTAAAATAAACTTTCAAAATGTGATTCAAACTTTGAGAGATTTTAATCTTGAGCTGTCTTGAACCAATTATTTTTTTTTAATGTTAATTTTCTACTATTGACCTAAAAAATCAGTCATTTAGACAGCCCTGCTCTGTGCAGAAAGGATAAAGCTTATCACAGAACCAAACACAATTTTTCAGGACCTGTTGGGAAGAGGGAAAGACCATACGGCTTGCCATTATAGATTCAGAGCATGTTTCTTCGACCTGTCCTCCTCTCAAGATAAGCATTGTGCATATGCAACTAACTGTAATAAATGCCATCAACAGGCAAGTGGAAAATAAGCAACTCAACCAGCTAAACTAACAACTTAAAGCGAAGCATCTCTCTCTTCCTGAGAAAAGATAAAGAAACAAGTGCCTGACAGCATGTTGGGCACCTCACCTTGCTTTTTGAAGGGTAAAAAGTTACTACTCCCAGGTTAAAGCCTGGGAGTAGTAATGACACTTCTGTTGTCCCCCATTAGCAGTGGTGCTCCCTGAGGTGGCATCTCACAGCATTCCCTGGTCACAAAGCACAGCAGTGCCAGCGCAGCTACATCCTCTTTGGGGGTAAGGATGAGGAGAAGAACATCTCATCTCTGCTTTGCTGTGTCCAGAGAACCCAGCACCATGGAGCACCAGGAATAGGCTGGAACATCACCATGTATGCAATGCCCAGCTCTGGACATGTCTTCTGGACATGTCTCTAAGGTTGGACACACCCCATGTCCAGAGGTCATTCTCCAATTGTTTGTCACTATTTCTGTCCAAAATAAGATTTATTCCCTTTTTCCTTCTATCGACAAAACACAGTTAAAGGTAATTTTGAGCACTCAGTTAAAAATACATGCCTGTGCTTACTCTGTGTTAGGGGGTGGCTACTAATGATAGCCACCCTTTCTGAAACTCTGGCCAGTAGTGTGCACTGTCAGGGCTGCAGGCATCAAGGGCCTCTTGTACATCATCCTGTAAAAAGCTCACTTTTTCCTGTGTGCAAAAATGATAGCAAGATGCTATCTAAAATCTCAGAGTTACATAAATATTTGTAATCTCCACTTTTTTTTAATCCCAAATCCCCAAGGCTGAAATTTGATAGCAAGGGACTGATGTCTATTCCTGCTGTTCCTAAAAATAAATCTGCGGGCTAAATATATCCCACAATCAGAAGGAAACTTGTCAAGATGCATTTAAAATGAAAATCTGATATTGAAAAATTATGGGAATGGCCTGCAGTATCTGACCCACAACTAAACACTGTACTAAACACTTAAGATATGTTGAAACAGGAATGTACAGCTTGTTATCAGCTTTTACTGAGTCAGGAGAGACTATTGCTTATGGGTATTTCTGCATGGGGGATTCCAGTTCTGTCAGAAATTTGCCTCTGTCACCATATGAGCTCTTGAAAAGAATTTTTTCTTCTAGTCATTTTAAAATGTCATTACAAAAATGAAAATGCTAACAGATTTCAAATCACTTCAGGACATTTTGCCAAATAGAAACATGTTGACTTTTTAAACAAATGGCATGCATTCCCTGTAATTAATTTTAAAACATTCATTTTTGCACTGACAGACATCAAGCAGCTATTCTGCAGCTGTCTCAGGATTTCTGAGCTTGACCTTAATAAATTATACAAGGTTTCCTTAATTTGAAGAGTAACATATGCTTTTCTTCATCCCCACTGAAGTGGATCCATTTATGTTTCCCGCAGCCAATGTGTTTGCTAGGGCAGCATATGCCTTTTGCACAATGTGATTACCTTTCTGTGGGCAAGTAGGCCACCTCATTAATTAAATATTTTCAGAACCTTACATTTAACAAGGACAGAATTATTGTCTGTCCCCTTTCCCCATATGTGGTGGGGGATGTAAACTGTGAACTTAGAGTTGATGTTTCTCTTTGGCCATAGAGGTTCTGCCAATAGCCACTGATGGCTTTCACCCAGCACATGCACATCCTCATGGGCAGTGCTGGGAAATGCGGCTGGGACACCAACCCAGCCGTGTCCTCAGGAGCAGAGGGCCACTGAGGGGCACTGACAGCTTCTGGGCTGCTTTTGGTGGATCCCCTCAGGGAGCCCTTTTCCTCAGCAGGTGATTATGCTCTGGGTTACATCCACGTTAAGCATCTGCTAGCTTCCTGCAGACCAAGGAACATAGACCACTGGTGAGGCCAGCATGTGCTGGTGACTTTGGTTGGATGCTGAGTGTCCTGAATTCATTGGGTTTGTGAATTCATCAGTTTTGCCAGTCTCCAGAGCCCAGCAGTCTTTGGGAACACTGCCCAGACTTGCCCTCCTTTGTCCAGTCTTTAGATTGTTGTTTTCTGGTTCCAATTTCTGTAAGAATGTTCACAGATACTTGCAAGAGGCCATTCATCCAAACTCACATGAGGGGGATATTTATACAATCTAGTGCCTTCTGTATATGCTACTTTTAGGGCAAAGGAGATAAGCCCAAGTCTATGGCAGACACCAAGGAGTTAGTTAAAGCAAGGGGGTGCAAGGTGTTTTATTTACCTCTCCTGCCATCACTGCTTGGTGCTGCACCTCCTTGTGGCATAGCATCTGCTGTCAGTAAGCACTGCATTACTTACATGGCAGACTCATTGGTCTGAAGATGCAGTCTGGGATGCATCACAGTCTACAAGTGTCCTGTTGTGAAAAGCTTTTTAATAACATGGCAAAACAAAAAGGCCTCCCTCAGGGTCAACAAATAGGCTGCAAAATGCATGAGATTTGCCTTGGATACCGGGGCTGAGTTGGAGGTTTCCCAGCAGGACATCCTTGCTGCCATACTTGGTAGTTAAACATCAGTTCATTGGCCATGCAGGTGTGGAACACTTTAAGGACCCTTTGGTGCTGGATTTTTTAGGTTTCCACTCCCAAAGGGTTTGCTTTTCTCTCTGGAATACTGGAGGATGCTGTCACAGAGACTTTTGAAGGAGTCTTAAAGCACAGGGTTCCTGAAACACCACACGCAAAGGTCCATCCCTCCTTGTCATGGCAAGGATATGGGACACAGGAGGAGGAGCACAGTAACCCACACCAACATTTAATCACACAAAACTGCATTCAGATGGCTCCTCACTTCCCCTTCCAGGAAAAAGGTTTTGATACCAATGGAAGACATTAACTGATTGGTGAAATGAAAGATCTGCCTTTATTTCTGTTCCCAGTCACCTGTACTGAGCACATTGTGCCTGTCAGCACAGTGGCCTGGATCACACTGTGCTGCCTGCTGCCATCTCTGGAAAACACCCACTTAAGCTATGTAGAGAAACAGCTATAATTTTTTGAGATTAACTTTATATTCCATTTTTTATTCAAGGCAGGATCAGACCCTACAGCATTTATTGTTCTTCCAGTGACAAATTCTCTTGGAAAATATTGCTAGGGAAGACTCTGGATCTACTGTAAACAAAATATTAATCAGCAACAAATACAGAGTAATTAGCTTGCTGAACAAATCCTATATGTCTTTACAGATAATAATATTGCTGGTAAAATGACAACCACATAAAAATGTACAAATGACCTAATGGAAAAGAGTGAACACTTTAATAAAGCAGAAGCTTACTGCATTGAGGAAGTGTTTTATTATTAGACTTTAGTAAAGATGGGCTGCATTTCTTGGTTTGATTCTTCTTGAATCACTTAGCAGATGACAATCTAATGCTCTGGCCAGCTAGCCTGGAACATAAACCCAGTATTTTGCAAGGGGCAATTATTCTGTGCCTTCAGGTATGTCCTGGGGTTAGCAGCAGCACAGTCCCTCTGGGAAGGCAGGGTAAGAACAGGCAGTCGCTACTGCTTGCACTTACCTGTACTTGCAACTAAGCTCTTGTCAGCAATTAAGGACTGGTCAATGCAAACCAGTGAGTTAGTACATTTTATCCTACACTGTTACTACTCCTTTTCTCATTGTCCTGAAATATAACACCCTGGGATCCTCCCTTGGCTCTCTCTGTGACTCCACTCCCCTCAGTTGTGGGGCAGAGATGCTTGTACATAGGTAATGCCCACTCAAAAGTGTATCCCATGGGATACAGAGGGCTTGGGGTACCTGTGAAAATCTGAGGCCAAACTGGAGGTCAGTAGGGAGGACATAACTCTGGCCTTCCCTCTGCCTTCTTTCAGCATCAGAAATCTTATTCTCCTTCTTCCCACCCCTGCAGCTCCTACAGTGGTTAAATTCCGCATGACGCTGAGGGATCTTGACCACTAATAGTAGTGGTGAGGACAATCAGTATAATAATAACATGCTAGAGAGTAATTGGAGATAAATTCAGGACCTGAGCCAGAAAAAGATGATCATGTCTTAGCTGTCAGATACCTTTCCCTTTAGGTTGTGCATGAATGTTCTTAATATTAAAAGAAATCCTGTTGCAATAAAAAAAACCCAAAACATAAGCATTCTAGGCCTTCAAAAGTCTGGATATAAATTTTCTGTGTGTCTGCAATAACACCAGACCCCAAACAGTTGTACCAGGTAAAGCAATTTCCAGTGTATGAGAACAGCCACCAGCACAAAAGGCATGATTCCAGCACCAGATAAATATTTTCTCATGCTTATTATGCCCATCAGGCTTGCAAGAAAGTTAGCCGTAAGGAAAAATAAGCTGATGCTGTTGTTTTTGCAACAACTGAAAGAAACTGAAGGCAAAAGAGCAAAAGGACTGGGAAATCACATTTGATTTTGTGTGCCAGGTGAGAAGGGCAGGTGTTGCCCTACATAGCTCTCGGGGTGGCCTTGTCTGCTTCCACATTACTGTATTCTTCTGTTCTCACATTTCCCTTCCCAACACATCTGTGTGACTGTGACCAGGAGCCTGACCTCCCCACCTGCTCCTCATCTGTGTATTTATCCAAGGATGTGCATGGAGCCCTGCTAGCCACCCATACCTCACTCATCTCCTGTGCTAGGAGAGATTTCATGGCCATCACAGACTCTCATTTAAGTGGGTTAAATATCAGCAGATGACCATGGGATTTGCAGGACAAAGAGGCATTTTGGCAGCACTGGGAGTGTTGCCCAGGGAGCAGCTGACTGCTGTGAGGTGGGGAAGGCAGTATTCTCACCTGAATGTCAACTTTCACATCTAAGGTGGTTTGGTACTTCCCTGAAACCAGCATGCTCTAGATTTGAAGGAAGGATCAGGAAGTGTCATTTTGATTAAAATAGCAAACTATTTTTGAAAAAGTACTTTTGTAAAGAGTAAATTCAGCCAATGGTCTCAGTGGGAGCCAGGAAATATTGACAGGCATAGCTCCAGCAGTGAGGACAGAAAGATTCAAACAACAAATCATTTCGTAGGAAGTTCCTGTATCCCATTTTGTGCTTTAGCAACAGTTAGGCACATCTGATTCATGATCTGACTTTAAACCCAGTGATGGCTTAGAAGCTATATATTTCTTTATTACTGGTGTCTGGTATCACAGGAGATGTAGATGTGACATTGTTCATTAGTCTATACAATGGTGATGGTGTGACGCTGCATATCGGTTGCAGAATTCAGGTGTGGAGCACCTTGATCATGGTTTATATGAGTTCTGTGGAGAATTGAAGAGCTGCTGTGGATGCTCTTCCATTTTCTCACTTCCACCAAGCTGGAGCATTCAGGTTTTTGGTCTCATTGCCTGCTCTGTTTAATGAATTCAGTTGCCACTGGTAGGAGTGCTTTGGAGGATGTTGTGGGTACTCAACCTTTCCTTTTTTTTCTGTCACTTATGTGCCACAGTTTCCCTGTTCTCACACTGTTCTCTGAACAAGGTGGAGATGACAATGCTAAGTAAAAGTTATCTGTGGTAATGGAGAGGGCTGGAGATTGCAGTGTTGAAGACAAAAACTCCAGTTTTGTCTTTTGTCTTGCTGTCTTAAATGCAACCACAATTCACTAGCATGGATTTAACTGCATTTTATCCCTTGTAGGTGTACCTATACCTAGATTTAAGAAACAATGGAAGAATGAAATACTGAAGTGCATGCATAAGGAGTTTCCGGTAGAACAAAAATCTAGAAAATTTATTCATGCTTTAAATTAAATTTGGACATTTGGTCCACCTCTGCTTTTATTTCCCAAGATAAGCATTATGCAGTACAACTGAGCTATTGCTAGAATCCAGTTTTTAGTCACCATTGACAAGATAATAACTTTCCCAACTTTAGGATCATGCAGAGTGTGCCTCCCTTTCACGGCAGCCTCTTCCCCAAGCCCCTGCTGCTGTGTCCCTGCAGGAGGAGGCACTGCTGCCGGTGAGTCAGCGCGCAGCGTGCACTCCTCCTCTCTCCGGGAGAGTGCCTCTCCCCACTCAGCTTCCCTGTTCTCAGTGAAATAAAATGTCTTCGGTGCAGACTGAAGGAAGACATTTTTTTATCCTAGTGAAAAAACAGGTGCCTGAGTCCCTGGGTGCGAGTCCCCAAGGTGCCACCACTGGTGGAAAGCAGACAGGAGGAGAGCTCTGGATAAAGCCAAGGAAGGTCAGGAGGACAGAGCCTCAGCCACAGAGGGAGGATGAGGAGCCGAGAGACAGACCTTGCCAAGGGTTCTGCACGAGTCACCTAAATGCAAACCAGGGGCAAGAAATCAAAACAGGTATCTTCTCCTGCGTGTGGTGGTTTAGCCCCAGCCAGGAACCAAGCATTCTGCAGCCACTTGTTTACATCCCCCAAGCAAACACAGGTTTTATCAGTGTGCACCTTGGAGAGCAGAGGTGTGAGCTGCTTTCCATGGGAGGGTGAATGATGGAAATGACCATTTGGCAATCTAAAACTTCCAGAAAATCAAAAAATCAAAGTGTCTGCTCATGGGTTATTAACCACAAGGAGTCTGCCCACAGTTTAAAGGAATCCTCCAGGCATCCAAGGTATGAGTATGCTCAAGGAAACAAATTAGAGCATCACACCAGGCCCCAGCCAAGTGCAGCAGGTGAAGAGGTGGCTAGAGACTTGTAAGAAAGGGTGCTGAGCAGTGAGTTCAGTGAGGCTCCCTTTCTGCTCTCACTTTTGGTGAACTTTTGAGATTGTGGAGGAAAATTACTGAGAGAACTGACTTCAAAGAGTTTTGCAGCACTATCATTTTAGGTCAAGAAAAAACAGGAAACTAACATTGTCTCTTAAATCTTTAAGATGTCAGTAAATAAATGATGTGGTTTTCAGAACTGTAAAGCATCTCATTTCTTCTGCTGACTTCAGCTGGTGCCATTGGGTGCTCAGCACTTCTGGAGATCAAATCATTTGTTTGCCAAGCCTCAGAAGGAAAAGCTGAGCAGGCTGACTTGAAGTTCTTGTTCTTGCAAATATGAATATGAAGCAGGAAATAAAAATATGAACTGAATATGAATTGAACCAGAGCATGAAACTTATATCAGTAGTGCTCCCTCAGGAAAATCATTGTTTGGAAGAAGAGGAAAAAGTGCACATAAAGACCAATTGGTAAACACCATAGGAAAGGAGGAAAGATAGGACTTGTTAGGCATTATATTACTATTGTTTGCTGTTTTGGAGCTGGTCTGTGTCTGCCTTTACTTTGCAGTGTTTGTTGTAGTTCTGCATTGAACTAATTGCTTCTAGCCCTGGGGGCTGTCATGAAAATGTAGGCAGTGCTAATGCTTTGACTGTTAATTAACATGATGGGAAAGCAATTGAGGAAGGGACTAAAATGTCAAACAGTGGAAAAAAAAAAAATGAATATGAAAAATGCCAGATTCCTGTGCAGTGAGAGGGTCAGGGGCAGGCTGGCAGTGCTGCCAGTGGGGAGGGGCTCTGCCATGGTGTTCTCCCTGTCCTGGCCCACTGCAGCCATGTGGGAGTCTCCACCAGCCTGCTCTGCACAGGAGAGGTTACAAAAATGTTTTACAGAAAATCAACATTTTCCACTTTTTTTTTTTTTTTTCTTCTGTAATATTTCACTGCAAAACAAAATCCCTTGGTCGGTTAATCTGAAATATTCTCAGTCCTTTTCCCTTCCACTGCAGTGTCCCAGCAATCAGAAGAAGTTTGAAATGGGGCACGAGAGAGGTAATCCCATGGTGTGCTGGTGGCTAAAGGAAGCAAAAAGAGTATGAGATCCCAAAATATGATTTGTCTAATATGGTGCCCACTGGGAAAGCCAAAGATTAGTGTATGATGAAGTGAAAAACTTTTGTCCTGGCCAACATAAAATTAAATTCAGGAATGTTTGATGCATTGATTCCCCAGTTATAGTTTGAATATAATGAAAAAAAGGGGACAATACAAAAATATTAGGACAACTTTTTTGCCATTTTTTCAAAAGATTAGGGTTTAATTTATTTTTCTGAGCAGTAACTCACACATTTTAATTCAAATATCCTCACAGCACAATGTTTATATAGAAATTAATTTTAGTAAGTGATTTACAATTACTAATCTACTACACAGCAATACTTAGAATCCCTTTATTATATAGCTTGCCTAGCAAAGCATTTCATCACACAGAAGGGAGAAATGCCTTAATACACTGTTGTGATGAAAAGAGAGAAAAATAAGATTCAGAGGCTGAACAAGATGTCAAGACTATAGGTAAAGAACAGGAACCTAAAACTGCTGAAGTAGAATCACTGACAATGCACTGAGACAATCTTTGATTATATGTAGTTTCCTTATTAATGCATTGAAAAAACTTCACAAAGGGAGGCTGATAGCAGTGTTACAGGCAGGGGAGGTATGGTGGAGGATGATGAGTGGCTGTCTCTGGCTCACCCTGCAAGCCAAGAGCAGAGCCCAGGTTTGTCAGACACAGCTGAATGTACCTTTTACAAGACTGGGTCCTTTTCTTCTTTGATATGACATGAAGCCCAGAGTGGCTTTTCTCTCTGGATCCTGATACAAGACATGAGTCAGAATAATGAAATAAAATGAACCATCACATGGACTTCTCTAAACCAAGCTATGCATTGTGTTAATATTTCTGCAAACCTGTTTGGCAGTGCCTTGTGAAGCCTTGACATGTGCCTAAGAGATAAGTCACACAAGCCATGGGCTCTGTTCCTTGTCCTGGAACACTGTCTGCAGTGATATTATTGCTGCTGAGTTACCTGTGGTATCACTGGGCTTTAAATTCCAAAATGACAACACATCCTACCTCTTCCAGCCATTGTCAAGGGAAGAGGGATTTAATGAATTTGAGAACTGAATGCAATAAAACTGAATTTAGGGACAGGAGGGACCACTGTGATGCTAGCTGAAGTATTTTTAATTGACACAATTTCACTCAGTATAAGCAATGCATAAAAATACTCCTCTTGCTCTAACTGATCACCATCAGACCACTGACTTGCAGCTGAACTGAAGGGTGTCTTTGGGAGTAAGGATCCCAAAAAAAATGCCATGCTAATCTATTTCCAGCACTTAATGAGCTTTTAGTTGTTTGAAACCTTAATATTGTAGCTTATTTAAACTGTGATTTCTTCTTACCAACCTCCAGATGAAGATGAGCCTATGAAATACACTTTTATTTCTATTCTCTGTAATACAGCATAAGGTGCTGGCCCAGAATTATGTCATGTGAAACACCGCAACGGTTTCTAAAAAAATCATATTTATGTGTATCTGTCTATTTTCTCTTTTGGTTATTTATGCAAAATTATGTTTCTAGGCTGAAAGTGCTTTCCTGAAAGGTGCCAATGTTTTTCCAGGATGTGTATCAGCAGATCAGGTCCTGACTCACTCTTTCCCTCTAGGACTTCTTAGACGGCAGCTGCAGCAGCCAGGCTGACTGCTGAGGCAGTTCCAGACATCTGCCTTGTAAACAGGGATTTGAAAATGCTCCCCTTTGCATAACCTTTGCCTTAGGGTCAGAATTACTTTTTTATTTTTTTTTTAAGCTAGCCATGGTCAAACCTCCCACTTACTTGGTTTTATTCTGGTGAGAATAGAGTTTAGCAAAAGTAACTCATTAACAATTAACTTTCCCATGCACCTATGTTTTCTTTTTTTCTTGTTTCTCAGTGCTATTGGATTTACCATGATGTGTGTTTTCATGGGATTAATACCAATGTGATATTCTATATCCCTAATGTATCTGATCTCATTAGGTACTTTTGTACTTCATTTTGTAAGATTTTATTTCCTCTATTCAGAAGATGTACCCATTTGTTTATCACATTTAAAGGCTGTTCTTGACCCCAGAGCATAGAAGAATTCTCCTGCTGCTTGAAAACCCATACAAAAGTAACACCTCTAATACCTCCATGCTAATATCTTTCTGTTATATCAGCTTGTGGGGTACCCAATGTACAGAGCAAGCTGAATTCTCTGCCTTAGAATCAGACTGTCATTATTTGGTTTTATATGTGTTTGCTATGATTACATTGCCCTTATTTCCAGTATCTGTTTTGAAGCACGATATTAGTTCATTTATTTCCTGTGTCACAAACCAATCTCATGGTGAGCATTGCTTTGCAAATGCATTGACATAATGCTTCTCTTGAGAGCTTTGTCCTGCTGTTTTCTTTGTGCTATTTTTTTTAATGTTAGAAGTTTCACCCTTTCATAAACTGCTTTGGTTGCAAATTTGCCCCTTGTGTCAAATACATTTGGATCTTATTCTGACTGTTGTTATCTTGTTTATGGCTTCTGGACCAAGCTGTGTGTTCACCCTTGACTCTGTTTCTCCTTAGATGCACATCAGCACTGCTGCTGTCTGCTGTCCTTTGTGTTTGGGAATCACATCATAGCTTTCCTTCTGCAATGACTCAAGACAAGTACCTTTCTGATAGTACCTTGCTGATTTGTACTACCCACAGTTCTCTCAATTCTAATTAGTCCATATGGTAACATGGCTCAAACTTTGTGCACCCCAAAAACTCAGCCACAGCACTTGGCTTGTTTTGGCTTTCCAGGAGCAGGTGTACTGGGGAAATTATGGGAATGCAAGGACATAAATGAGGTTGTTAAAAATTAACATGAAGATCCTCACTGCATCTTCAGATGCTTAAATAACTTTTGAAATCTGTCCTCTGATATTAGTTTTTCTCATTGGATGGTTTTGAGAATGTAGTTATTGCACACACAAGGATTTTAATCTGCAAAATTTCTCTCCTGTCTCTCTCAGAAGCTTTGAAAACTCACAGTCATCTCATCTGCTCTGCCTGTGGCTTTGGACTGAGAGTTCAGAGCACCTCATTGCTCCCTTTTTATATGAAGGCCAGTCTGACTCCAGAGAACAGAGAAGTGACTCACAATGAGCTTGTTGGACAATGAACTTTATTCCTTCCCTCAAGCACTATTCATGTTGCTCTGCTCAATTTTTAGCACTGGGTCTCAGCAAAATCTCATCCTTCAAGGCCACAAGGGACCTTCTTCACTATGTATAATGCTGTTCACACACACAGCCACGGGGTTTCAATAAGGAATTCCTGCACCTGCTTTGTGTCCTTCATTACACTAAAAATATCTAGACAGATCCTTACCTTTGATTTAATGCTCTGTGCTGCCAGGGATGTTCCTGTGATTCTAGGTCCATCCTTCCAATGGCTGATTATTTTCACTTAAAGATTTACACAAGGTGTCTTGCCTGAGGACATGACAATTCTTTAAGAGGGAAGTTTTGGTGCTGAGGCCAAGAACAAGGCACTGAGAGAGATGACTGATCCCATTGCTCTAGGGGTGTGATGTGTCCTTGATCCTTTTATTCTGATAATTTTTGAGTTGGGGAAAATTGCTCTAGTGTCCCAACACCCTCTATTGGAAGGTCTTCCCTGGGAGCAGGTGACTGTGCCATCCCCTCACAGGGTATCTTGTCTCCTCCAGGGATTTGACCAAAGCTGATCTTCCCCCTCTCTGCAGATCACAACTATAGGCACGAGGGTTTTCCTCCCTTCATTTTCAGCAACTGCTCCAATAGATTTTGCTCAAGGAAAATATAAAGGAGCAAAGGGAAAAAAGGCTCCAAGTCAATGTAGACAAAGAGAATGTTCTTCCTTAATGTTACAGCACAAAATTTTTAAAACTGAACTTCTTTAAGCTCTCATTAATATAGTTTGGGAGGTTGGGAATTTTTTAGGTTTGAGTTTTGCTAGGAGTTTTCGGTTGTTGTTTATTTTCTTTGTTTATTTTTTTCATTTTGGTTTTAGTTGATTCTTTTTGGGATTTTTTTTCTGGTTTTTTGTTTTTTGTTTTTTTGTTATCCTTGGAAACATATTTGTGATTTTCCAGTAGCTTTTAAAAATGTTGAACCTGAGATTTCACTAAATATATGTGATGGAAATCTACCAAGTGAATTTGGGCTGTCAGAAGGTGTAATGAGCTCTGTACAGCTACCCTGTGGCTCGCCAGACTGGGGCTAACACACTTTACCAGGAACACATATTGTGCATATTTTTCCATTTTCCAAGTTTTTGACATAGGTACTTAATTGCACTAGCCTAGGCAGTATTCACCTCGGATGCCATGAGCTGTGTGTGCTTCTTCAAGCTGCAGAGAGGAGCTCTTGGCTTTTGAGGGTCTGTTTGTTCAGGGTTAGCAAGTGAGAATTAGTGACAGAGCATGTGCTGTATCTGCATGTGCACATCTCTCTGTGCTGGGGAAGTTGCTGTGTCTCAGTAGCATGCCTCTGCCAGGGTGGAGAGCAGAAACTGATGCATGCTACAAAGCTGCAAAATCTGTGGAAAAAATTCGGGCTGAGCGTTGCCCTCCTCCTTCAAATTGTAGAGCAAGTTGTGCAGGTGGCAATGAAAGTGTCCCATGGCAGTCTGGCCTGTGTAGTCCTTGCTATAAAACTCAGTATGGGATTGTCCTGGATGGTGTCTCAGCTGAGCATCCACTTAGACCTGGGGTAGCTGCTGGCTGTGACACTGCCCGCAATTCTCTGCTTCTGCCTGGGGCTTTCTGACACCAGTGGTCACCTGGCCCATCCCTCCAGACCTCAGCAAGAGGTGATGAAATCAGTGCATGACATGTATCCCCAGGTGGGGATTTGGGATGGAGGCAGCTTCAGCGCCACAAGAATGAGTCAGCCTCCCATGTCAGAGTGTTTCTTAATTTAGATGTACCAGGCTATGGTTCCTCCAGACACTCATCCCTGGGCCCCTGTGCTCACATTTGCTTTATTGTTGGTTCTCTGATGGTCTCCTATGACTTTCTGAGGGTGACTGACAGCATCAGCAGGGAAGGAGGAGCTGTGCCACAAAGGGAAACATTTCCACAACATGACCAGGCAAGCAACATCAATTGCTTTAAAAACATCATTGCTGGTACTAAGCTCCAGAACTTGGCCCATGTGTCGTGCTTGTATCACAGAGGTATTGTCCAAATGATCATGGAATCAAGGTCTTTGAATGTGTCCCACCTCAACTAATGCACATTAAGGATAAAGAATTCACTCATATTATGATTAAATGCTGTTAATATAGCTAATGGGTCTTTGTATTGAGGTCTCTTTTGCTAGTCATTGAGGTAAGAAGTGATGATTTTCTTTTCCAAGTGAAATCTTAACGGTGTCCCACAAAGGGTGTGGTGGAACTCCTAAAATAAACTTCCTCAATCATTATTTGCAGTGGGAGCATGACAGTAGTCAGTTCTCCACCATATTTGGCTCACCTTGTCTCTGGCTGTTGTTATCTTGCTCAGTTTTGGATAGGTTAATAGTGAACCTACAGAGCAAGTAATGGAGAGGAAGAAATGCCATTTTATTATTGTTATTAATTATTTTCACTATGATAGCTTCTAGCAGCAGAGGCACAGAACAGGTCCCTGCTGGGGTAAGTACTCTGCAGATTCAATGGAAAGAAAATCCCTGCCCCAAGCAGCACAAACATTAAAAGAAAAGATTATGAGAGAAGAGACTAAGTCTCAGTGTCATAAAGCTCTTATTTCCTTCTGCAACGGTGAAAACATGAAAATCAAAGATTATTGCCTGACAGATGTTTCCATAAAGCAATAAAACAAGCAGGGAGAAGAGCAGTCTTCCATTAAGGCAATAATTTCCCTTTGAATGCTTGACTGCTGCTTCACTGGGAAGTTTTCCATGTCCTGCTCCATCCCCCTCACTAGCAGCCAGTCTTTTCTGTGAGTAGTTTCTTGAAGCCAATGAGGGAAAGCCTTGGGACAAGAAAACCTCTGGAGTGGGAAACCTCCACAACACACCTCTTCAATGCTGTGCATTCTTTACAACTTCCTGTGGGGAAACTTCTCCCAGGGACTTTTTCAATACTCAGCAAAAATAACTTTCCTGTGTTCTCTACAAAGTCATGTGCCAGAATCACTCCAAGTATTTAATTAATGGGACAATGCCCACATGTACTGTAATGAAGCCAACTCTCAGCCTCTCCATACAAGCAGCAATATTTATACCACCTATAAAAGGGTGAGTAAGTAATGCCCTAGGCACATAAAGCTCTAGGGTGCTATTTTCTCCTCAATAACAGAACGTATGAGCTAGGGTCTGGTTTGGGAGATGAAACTGCTTACTGCATCCCCAGCATTTCTGTGGCCAGTGGGGAAAAGGCAGTAATGCAAATTTCTGTTTTGTGGTATAATCTGAAGAAAGCTTCATTTAGTAATACCCATGTATTATTTAAACATTTATCACTTTGCTCTTTCTCAGAAGTAGTTCTCATCAATTTATCATGTGCCTTACATTTTGTTACCTACATTTTCTTACTTTTGCTAAATCTTTTAAAGGCAACCTGAAAAGTTACAGCACCGACCATGAGCCATTTTTCATGTTGATGGCTGGGTGTCTGAATTACTCTGCTGCTCAGGGTTCAGAAAATTGTATCTGAAAACCCCAGTCCCTCTCTTCTGATGGTAACATCCCACTGCCAGCACACTCCATCTCCAAGACACCCAACCACAGACAAGGCACTGAAATAAGACCATAGGGATGTGGAGGAAAACAGCTTTTGGTATCTCTCTGTGCCTCCTCTGCCCACCTTGCAGCCAGGCATGGGGCAGCATTGGCTGGGGCACAGAACTGTGCCTCTAAGGCTTGGAGCCAGACAGCATCTGGCTGCAGGGCTGTGGTGAACATCTGCAGCAGTGGTACCTCCTGCCTGGACAGGGGGGTGGGATCTCTGGGGGTTGAATCTTTGGTAAGTGCTGTGAGCTACTCCTCTGGGTCTGGCCTCAGAGTCTGGGTGGTCTGCAAAAACCTGACTGAACCATGGCCAGAAGAAGCTCCACAGCCACCCTACTTCACCTGTTATGGTTAACCAGCTTCCAGATACCGTGGGGGCAGTGAACACCCAGAAAGTCAGTGAGGGAAGGTGGAATCTCTTCCCAGTGGAACAGTGGTATGGGGCAGCCAAGCCCTCTCCCCCGGCTGGCATTGGGAAAGATGGCATGTGCCATGCTGCTCGTGCCCATCACCCCAAAGTGTTTCACTATGCACCAGATTCCAGCTTTGAACATTTAAGAGCAGGCTGGCTGCTACCTCCCATCACGAAGGAGTTGTTCCTTTACAATGCATGTTTTATTTATAGATTAACATTAGCATTTGCGAGAGGAATGACTTGGGCTCTGAGTTATCACTTCCTATTAACTTGAAATTATTGAGTGTCTGAATTTCGTGAGGAAACCCAGAGAGCAGAAAGTATGAGGAAAATGTTCCTCTCCTTTCCTTGAAGCACAGAGAATAAACAGCCTCCTCCCTTTGGGGGGCTGTGCACACAAATGTCAAACAAAAGTGACAGCAATTGCCTTTTTAATGAATCACAAACATCATCCATTTTCCATCTCATATGTGTACAGCTCTTAATATATATTGCATAACATGTACATTATCAGATTCCTATTTGCCATTAATAATTGATTTTAGATTGCACAGAAGGGCAGGTCCAGCAGCCTTCTGTTGTGCTTTACAACCCTTGCTCCTATGAAAATGTTTCCTTCTAGCAACAGTACAGCAGCCTTGGGGTTTTGTTTGAAGAGGATCTGAGGGGCCTGAGGGAAAAAAGTACCCTTTCAGCTACACAGGGCTGGGCATGGGCATGGGGAAGGGCTGAATGGCTCCCTTGCCCCACTGCTGTGAGGCCAGACCCATTCCCATCCCCAACAGTGGATTTCTGTGTTGACTTGCAGGTAGCTTGGGATATAGGGCAAGGCTCATCTTGGCAAGTTTAGATACCTACAGTTTAAGCATCTTAATCTGATTGCCTAGGTCCCTCCTTCGTCCTGCCTGGGGGCCTGCTGCCCCACAGAGGTGGCCGAACAGGCAACAGCTGCTCTCCCATCTCTCCCAGGGACAGCAGGGAGAACATCACCGATTAGCTCATGAGAGATGTTTAACTTCTTAGGTTTATAAGTGATCCAGCACAAAGCTTAGGCTGTGAGGAGGAGGGCATTCCTCACACCCCTAGGGCAGACTGCAATTTTACAGAAGGTCCATTGCTGGCCCTGAGTGCAGATATCAGGGCAAGGCTAGGAAATGAAGATTACTCTCATCTTTTAACCTCCACATCTGAAAGGCAATATTTTTAGTTCCTCATTTTCAAGCATTCTTCCTCTTCATTCAGCCAAATCACGAATAATCACTTGTATTTATGTAGCAACTTTTAGGCAGAACTCTAAAATGCTTTACAGATCCAAGATGGCTCTTTAAATTGCTTTCTTTTAATCCCCCTTATGCTCTGGATAGGGACAAGCTGGTATCAATCAATTTTTTCCGTGCTTATGAACTTCCATGATCGGTGACTGACAACTTTAATAATCATTTTTATGAAGCCTAGGCAGCATCCAGAGTAGCACCTAAATGGTCCCCAGGAGCTGTAATTAAAATTAAACCACCCATGGGTTGCTTTGATTACAACAGGGCAGGCCAGCTTAACCTTCAATTTATGCTGACTTAAAAGATGGCTCATACAGAGAACCTGTTTGCCAGACACAGATTTGAATTAATTATGCTGATTCTCTGGTTTTATTTTACTATCTGATTAGGCTTACAAATGAAATCACACTCCCATCTTTTGCAGAGGCTTTGGTGTGAATGCCACATCCCAGCAGCCTGCTCTGGGGTACCTGTGGGCTTTCTATCTGTTGCCCAGTGCAAGGGATGTGTTTGGGCATCTGTAGAAGGTGGTGGCCTGTCACGCACCCACTGCTGAACTATTCCTGGCCGCAGACACAAAGCTTCTAATTTGATCTCAGAACTGATGGGCTGGAAATGTGTACTGAGCATAAACAGCCCTGGCAAACCCCAGCTCAACCAGATGCACTTCTTCCTCCTGCTTCTCACAAATGGAACAGTTTTCAGGCACCCCTTGTCTTCCAGCTGCAAGGAATAGACTCTTGATTAGCGGTAACAGAATCTGAAAAACTAATCAGAAAATATGATTTCTTAGGTAAGATTATTTTCTAACTTTTGTGTACCAAAATACAGCTTCACATAGGGCATTTTGCATAAATTAAGCTAGGTGTCTCTCATGTTGTGTAGTTTGAAAAGCCAGAACTGAAAGGTGGTGGATGCATTACAACAAGGCTGTAATTTTGTTACATTCACTTTTTGAAAATGTCAAAATACAGATATGAAACCTCCCCATCAGCATTTTACCAAACCCATTGCTAACATGTAGCATTGCTTCTTATCAAACTTTTTGTGTTAACTTAATTATATTTTTATTTCCTTTTCTTTCCTAAAAGCCTGTATCATATCACCAGCTGAGCTACAGTCTCCCTCTGACACTATTGCTTTCTTGTAACTTGACAAAGTACATGGATTTAAGGAATTTCTTTAAATGCCTATTTTCCTCTGTGTCATGATTTAACCCCAGCCAACAACTCGTCCCCACAAAGTCACTCACTCACTCCTCCACAGGGGGATGGAAGAGAAAATCAGAAGGGTAAAAGCAAGAAAATTTGTGGGTTGAGATAAAGACTGTTTAATAGGTAAAGGAAAAGCTGTGCACACAAGCAGTGCAAAACAAGGAATTAATTCATCCCTTCCCATGGGCAGGCAGGTGTTCAGCCTTCCCCAGGAAAGCAGGGCTCCATCATGTATAACAATGACTTGGGAAGACAAACACCCTCATTCTGACTGCCTCCATCTCTCCTTTCTTCTTTCCCCAGTTCTACTCTCTGAGCATGATGCTGGAAAACCCACAGGTGACCTGTCCTAGTTTTCTCCCCTCCCAATCCCTGGTGTACCAGTCTTTGTGCTGGTGGGGTGGGGTGATGGGCAGAAAAATCCTCTACTCTGTGTAAGCTCAGCAGTGACTAAAACATCCCTGAATTGACAGCACTGTTTCCAGCACAAACGCATGACACAGCCCCATACCAGCTACTATGAAGAAAATTAGCTCTACCCCAGCCAAAGCCAGCACAATGACAAAATATTATCCTTTTCCAGCAGTAAAGACATTACATGTACTTTTCCTGCACCTGTGGTAGATCCAGACTGCATTTTTCATTGCATTTCATTATCATACAGATAAAATAAAGCTACTATGTGCCTTTATTGGTAAGTATGGCACAAAACAGGCTTGAACTCCCCTGCTGCTGCCTCTTATTAGTCCATGAACAGATGAGCAGGTTGAGATAAGAAAATACTAGAACGGAGTGACTGCCTGTGCCCAAGAACATGCACATGCTGTTCCTATCATTGATGATCTGTAGGGTGCCACTGTCCACAGCTGCCTAACCCAAGAGACAGGTTTTCCAGGGAAAAGCTGGCACCCACACCTCTTGTGAGGCAGCAGCCAAATGTCCTGAATTGGCAAATGGGGGAGAAATCTCCCTCCCTCTTTGTATCTGTAGGTGGAGATGGATCCCACTTGAGGATAAGGGCACCCCATGAGCAGACTACAGCACCAGCCTGGGCTCTTGGCACACAGGACTCTTGTACAGGACAGGAAATATTGGCCAGGCACAGCTTATTTCTCACATGTGGTTTTTTAATGTTTCTCCTCAAACTAAAGGCTTTTCAAGACACTGCTTTTGCAAGTTTGGATAATTTCCACTGTTCTTCTGTTGAGGATGTCCTTATATAGAATTACTTCCCATCTTCTGTAAGGTTATTGGCTCAGCACACAAGCAGATTCTTCAAACACCATCCTAAAATGTCCACTGCAAAGATGTCAGCATATTGAGTGCTTTGGTAGGAAGGTTTTGGAGAGTTTAAACCTAAAATTCCTCTCCTCTGTCAGCTTCAGGCACTCAGCTCTTGAAGTGAGAGCCACAGTGCTGTAGTTGGAGTGGGTCTTACTCTGAAAAGAGAATCAGGAATTTGCCAGATATTTGGCTTATCCTGCACTGCACTGTGTTCTGGATGTTTTAGGAAGGCTTTAAATATAGGGCTTGAGAATCAATTCTTAATTTACACAAATTATTAAACTGCCAATCTCCATATTGCTGGTGAAACCCTATTAAAATTTTTCAAATTATCATTACAAATTGAATCTTCTCCCGTGTGTCTCATGTACTATGAATCCTATTTTCTTAGCACAGCAATATTTCAAGTCTAGAATTAAAGACAGAAGGACTGGTATAGTAATTAGCCTTTGAAATAACTTTATCTGTGGTACTTTGATGCCTTTTAATATTTGGTCAGTTAATGGCAGAGCTTTTCCTAGCAGCATTTCTGTCTCTGCATTTTTGTAATGCCATTTGAAATGGGAAGTGGTTTAACTGGAGAAGGGCTGGGTCCAATCATCTGCAGTAGCTGAGAAATATCTTTGGATGGTGACTATGAAGACAAGGAAAGGAGAAGGACCAGGCTTTGCCTTGCTGTCAGAGACTCTGCGGGACACAGCCTGGCAGGGATGCAACTCCTGTGCCCTGCAACAGCAAGGGAGGAGCCTGGAGCCTGCCTTTGCCTTGCCCGTATGTGACCTCCCAAAGATGTGTCTCAGTGACTGGGTACAATCCTGCACCTTCTGGGACCACTTACCTGCGCATGCCACCTTCTGCTGAGTCCTGACCTATGGCAGCCTGGACCATGTCCCATTTCCAAGTCAGCTTCTCAAAAACATACTGCTGACTTGACCTATGTAAACCTCAGCCACAAAATCACACGTAATGAGGGAACAATAGCTTTCAAAGAAAGTTTTAAACAAGCAGGGCTGTGCAGGGAGGAGAAAGAACCACAGCTACACACAGATTTTGCCCAGTGGCAAACCCATCACTAGCAGCTAGCTGCTTGCGTTTCTGGAGTTAGGCAAACTCTAGCCCATCTCTCTGCTTTAATCCCAGTCTTGTGATGGCTCAGAGGGAAACTGGTTTAGAAGCTTTAGAAAGCCTTTGTGGAAGCATCCAGCCCATCCTTGAGAAAAAGTGGGACAAAACAGGCACAGGAATGCTTATGTCTACCTGAATGTTGAGACCCTTCAAGCAGAGCAGACTTCCAGAACCTCTCTGGGCAGCCTGTCTCTCACTGTTCCGATGGAGTGCAGCATTACCATGGCTGATGTGCCAGGCAGCAAGGCTTGGCATGTCCTCTCCCAGCAGCCAGGAGTTTGTGCCACTGCCAGGATGGAGGTAGGGATTACTCCACAGCGGGATTTTGCTCCTCTGCTTTGAATACATGTATTTGGGTTCCACTGTTAAAGCTGTTGTGCATCACTGCTGGGAGGTAGCACTCTTGGAGACACAACTCTTGGAGGTTATGTAGAGATAAATGCTTTTTTTTTCCCCTGGGTGTCAGTGGAAAGTGAAGCTGCAGTTGTGACCAATAAGGACATGAATACATTGCTAGTGCAGATAGGTTAAGTTTTAATTTACCTCCTGCTGTGTCAGTCAAATGTCAAGAAGAGAACGTGCATCATAAAGTACCACAAAGAGCCAAGGCAGATATGGGAAATCAGTTAATAGTTCAGGTCCTTCTGAAATATTTTAGGTTTCCTTTTCACCAACCAAATTAACATGGCCATTTTCATGGCTGCTTTGATTATGTTGTTGCTTCTTTCCTAGAGCTCTTCAAGCATCACGAGTGTGCAGCTGATAGGCCGAAATAAACTGCTAAGGGACAGATTATTAAGTGTAACAGCTCTTAGACAAAGAATGTGGGAGAACCAAACCGAACAGAATAAGTCAATTGGCTTCAAGAAACAGATTTCAGTAACCAAAGAGAGATAATAAATAATAGTTTGTAGAAAAGCAATCTAAAAGTAAATAGTTCAGGAGAACTGTCAGTTCCTTGTACAAAATTATGTTAAGATAAAATTCTACCAGCATGTAGTCACAATGGAAATTGCATCAAGAGACCAGTTTGGATAACTTCAGCTCTTCAGTAAACTCATACAAGAATATAACAGAAAAAATGGGCATGAGGTCAAAGTAAGCAAGGATGGCTATCAAAGAGCAGCATGTGCTGGAAGGGAGAAAATCAAATTTGTGAGAAAAAGAAATAAAGAATAGCAAACCCCACAATTTGAGGAGGCATCATAAATAGAAATATCAGATGACACATTGGTTCACTACTCACTGCAGAAGGAAAGCTAATGACAAGAAATACCAAGGAGACAGAATGCCTCTTTTGAGTCAATTGTTACAAGATGCTTTGGTAGTGATTGAGCAGCTACTCTAACAGAGGGGAAATGGTTCAAGCTCAGATTAAAAGAACAGAAACGTGAAAGATGTTAGAAAGTACAGCAATACATAAAATATTTTCAAATTGTTGGAGCCTCATGGAATTTGAAAGTTGGATGCTCTCCAAAGATACTTTGAGAAGTCCATGTAAAATTTCTGAGCAGAAATGAAGAAGCAAGAAATTCCATGGAAGAAAAGTGTATCTCTTGCTAAGAAGACGCAAAAGGAGGCTCTGGTAAATGTATAGAATTTTGCTTATTTCTGAATCTCAGAAGAGGAATTGAAATAAAACCATCCTACTTTTAAGTACTTCAAATATATCATATATACAAGAAATAGCCACTGTAGATTTGCCATACACTAATAGTGTGCATTGATGGCTTTTGGGCTGTGATCTTCCTGGCATCTCGCAGATGTCACAGGATGGCTCCTGAGACTGGACTGCTGGAATGGAAGGATACAGGCTCTTCAGGAATGACAGGCAGGAGACATGAGAAGGGGGTGTTACCCTCCAGATCCATAGGCAGTGGGAATGTGCAGCCATCACCTAGGAAAGGACAGTGGGAACGGGTGAGACCAACATCCCACCCTGATGCACTGCCCAGCCTGTCCCTGGGGAGTGTGGGAAAGGTGCTTCTCTGGTAATGAGCCTGTGTCAAGCTGCTCCAGGCACCTCTCTGCCCTGCAGAGTGGGTGTTATCAATCCACAAAGGATAGTGGCAGCTCTTTGATTTCTTCAACAGCTGATGTGGAATGACTTTGAAAGGGCCAGGGCCATTTCCCTGCTCCAGCATGTGCATCCATGGGTAGTGCAGGGGAGATCCTCCTGCCCTGATCCCAGCCATGGCAGGCATGGGAGGAGCAGCTTCCCCTCTCTGGTGTGGGGACGAGCAGGACCATAGCTGCAGGTGACCTGACCAGCATTGTGATATCACCAGTTCAATGTGGATGTAGGTGACACTTGAGACAAAAGCTGTTGCAGGACATACAGGAATTAATTCAGGGGATTGTCAAACACCATCGATAAAATGATGGAGGAAAACATGTTTTATATACATCCTGCTCTAACAGGTCTTAACACTCTGGGCTTTCCTTTCTAGTTGATTGTTAAGACACAGACAAGGAATTTTAATCCTATCTGGAGCATACAGAACAGTGTCCTTCAACTGATTTTAATTACCATAAACACAGTCAGAGTTTTTCAAGTTTCAGTGTTCAGATGCAGTAAGCAAAGCCTGCTGCATAAAAAAAAAATCAGATTGCACAATGTGAAGATTAATTCATGGTTGCTGTCAAGGAACTTGGATATAATAAAGGAGAAATAAAGTGTTTCTTGTAAACCTAATATTAAAACATTGTTCCTTTTTGTTCTTCTGCAAAGAACATTTTAATGGGACTCTGTAGGTGAAAACTGCATTAAAAACAATTATCTCTGTAATTGCTATCTTGCTGCTCTTGACCTCAGAACACACAATCCTGCACTCACTGTAAGGGAATTATTCCTGGAATAGATGCCTATGTAAATGGAGTCAAATATGTGAGACATTTAAGATCGATGGATTATAGGAAAGTAGTGTGATCAGAGGCTACAGGTGAGTTTTTACTTGTAGGGGGATTGTGCAGAGGCTGAGCTCCCAGCATTTCTCAGCCCTGCTGCTCCAAGCACTCACACAATCACTGTGTCTGGCCCTGAACAGCCAATATTGAGGGTGTCTGATAGCAGCTGTACTCTGAACTGCTTCCAAACACTGCACTGTTTACAACTGCAAATGAGTGCCCACAAGCAACTGAGGCTCATGTTCCCTCCTACAATGGTACCTGGCATTCAGTCAAAAAAACCCTGGCAATTGCCTTTGTGTCAGATGATGAACCTCACTCTGGATTTGCTGTGCAAGCTGAGATTTCCAATGGGAGATGTATTAAAACAACAACAAAAGTTTCATCCCAACTTCCTATATATGACAAGATTAATATCTATGGTACTGGGCTGCTGAAATAGGATTCAGGATTCTGGATTCTGTAAACTGTCCTGTGCTGTTGGAGAAGGGATCCCCAGTACCCCTGACGGAAATCATCCAGTTGAGTTAAAATGAAAGCAGGTAACAGGACTTCTTAGAAACTTATCCCCTTTCTGCTTTTGCACTGGAAAGCAGGGAAGCATCATCACATTTATTTTATTTCAATCCCTCTGGCAGGACGGCTCTCGATGATGCTCAGACATGCACCCTCAGTGCTGGTGGCTGCATCCCTGCTGCCTGCCAGCTTGCAGCAAGCTGAGGAAGAGCCAGCACCTCTTGTACCCTCTTGTGTAAGGGCAGAGGTGGCTCTGGTTTTCCCACTCAGCTGGAGCTGCTGCTGACATGCCTGACACCAGTGTTGAGGGGCTGGAGGTAGCTCAGGACAGCCCAGCACCACATGGCTGTTGGAAAGATGCAGCTCCTCAGCTGCTCTGACCTAGGGGTTGTTATGAGCTACCCCCATCACAGATACTATTTTTAATCACTTTAACCATTGCAACTAATTCAACAAGAGAGCCTAAAACACCTGTTAGGCGTGCCTGGCCTACGATGCTCAGCTGGGGAATTTGAGGATTAAAAGCCTTTATCCCCATTATAAAAATGGGTGTCACTCAGCCTGCTGCCGTAAGTGGCATGGAGAATTTCTTCCCCAGTTTTTGCATAAGACGAATGCTGTTCCAAGATCTTTTTGTCTGCAACGCAAACTCTGAAAAACGTCCTGTTGTTCCCTTGAATCTGCAGAGACCCAGAAGCCCCAGCTTGGGGCAGCAACCACCACATTTACCACCACATTTACCTGAATGGAACCCTAAGTGTCAGGTCTGGCCATGCCCCAAAGAGCTGAGCTGTGAGAACTGGGTGGGGTGGCACCCAGAGGACCTGGCATGGGTGTCCTGGTTTTTTTTCTCAGGGGTTAGAGTGCTAAACTGTCCCTGATGCGCTGGAACAGACAAGACTGAAGCCCCTGGGGAGAATTACAGCCTATCACACACGAGGAATCAGGGAGCACACAGGCAAAGAGGGACTCTTGGCCTCTACTTAAACTGAGTGCAGGTGACTGAAAACAGCACATGAGTCAGTGTTTATCTATAGGTATGACAGCTACCTGCAAGTAGCTCTATACTGGCAAGTGTGTCAGCTTGACACAACACAGCTACAGCAATCTCCTCTGCATGTACCAAGAGAAACTGTGAAGGAAATAATCAGCCTCTAAACTTAACCTTGTTATAAACATCTCTTTACCAGAATTGAGTCCAGACTCTTCAGAGGGAAATGCCTGCTGGCTCTTCCCCAGGAGAAGAAATGACCTCCCCGCAATGCCTGTGCGGCCTCCGGCTGAATCTCCTGCTCCCAGGCAGAAGGCAATTAGGTGGCCAAATTTACAATTTCTGGGTCACATCAGCAGTGAAGCTGCTCCTGATGGTGTCAAGTGAGTTTCTTCAGTTATACAAAATGCAGATTTGAAATGAGTGGGAATTATCAGTTTTATTTGGTTGCCCTTACTCTCAAAAAGCTCAAAAGGAACTTTCATTTTATTTCTGGTTACACTTTCAGTGCCTCTTACATTCAGAAATGGTTGTTCCTTCTCCCTGCCTGGCAGTGTATTAGTCAGAATCCTTTTCACAGGCTCCTTTTTATATTGAAATTGGTTTTAGAAGAGGGCACCTTGCCAGTTATTTTTCTCCCATTTTCTTGGAAAAGGATCAGACATATTTATTGTCCTTGTATTTGTAACCATGGCAAAGTATCTTATCTTCTCTAATGCTTATGTGGTAACGCTGCTGTTTTCTCCTGGAAGTGTGTCAAATTGCCTCCCAGGGCTTTTAAGTCCGTTAATATTTTCATAGGTGCCTTTCTTGCAGATGTATTGGAGTTGAACTATACAATCTTTTCAGCAGATTTTGGGCTTTGTGTTTTGTAATGACATGAGTTCTGTGTTTACATGATCAAGGCTGGAGATCAGTTGCTTTGTTTGGGGGATATGGAAGAAAAAAGGAGGAGTAACATTCTCCTGACCAAGAAATGTGAATACCCCCAAGCAATGCCAAATCCCTGGTGCCTGTCTGCTGCAGAGAAAGACACTGTATTTTTTCCAGAAATGTACTAATCAAAAAGCAGAGCTTTTGAGTGCTGAAAAATGACACCAAAGAGTAACATAATAGGAAAGTACAGGTGTGCAGAAACTGTGTGAAAGAAAAAAGCTGCATGAGGAAAACAAAGATAGTAAGATAAAATGCAAATGTTCTACATGCATTGATGCAGTGAGGACTAAAAGGAAATATATTGGAGGAATATTGCAAATTGCTGCTTTCTGTATTAAACCATTATCTTCTATTAAGATCTTCAACCGAGAAAATTTTCTTGCTTAGATTTTTGACCACTCTCAATTTCAATGGATTAAGCATAACTAAATCAGTTTAGGACATATTTAAAGACGACCTGCAAGGGAAGGAAGTACTTCTGCTTCATTACCAAGTAAGCATCTTTTTCTTAATGTCATACACCAAGGGTATATAACACTTCTTGTTGTTCTCAATATTTTTAGTTTTTCATTGTGCTTTGGAAATTTCTAACTGATTTTCACAAGGCATTTGTGTACTTTTTGTTGTGTGCATATACAATCAAATCATACAATTAATTTTTCTGCAAGACTGGATACCAAATACGTTGATAAAACAAAGAGAATGACATTTGAACAACTGAGAGAAGAAGAAGTTTTTAGTCACTATTTAGAAAGGCTTTGACTTTGTTTTCAGGGTTTACTACCTCCAGCTTTCCACAGTGGTGTTTGTATCAGCAAAAATGTGGCCAGGAGGACTAGGACTAATCCCCTTTACTTGGAACTTGTGAGGTTGCACCTTGACTCCTGAGATCAATTTTGAGCCCATCACTACGAAACAGACATTTAGGTGCTGGAGCAAGTCCAGGGAAGGGCAATGGAGCTGGTGGAGGGTCTGGAGCACCAGGCTGGTGAGGAGCAGCTGAGGGAGCTGGGGATGTTCAGCCTGGAGAAAAGGAGCATCAGGAGAGACATTGTTCTCTACAACTGCCTGAAAAGAGGTTGTAACCAGGTGAGTGTTGGTGTCTTCTCCCAGGTAACAACTGACAGAATCAGAGAAAACAGTCTCAAACTATGCCCAGGGAAGTTCAGACTGGATATTAGGAAAAATTTATTCACTGGAAGATTATCAAGCACTGGAACAGGCTGCCCAGGGAAGTAGTGGAGTCACAATACATGGAGGCATTTAAAAGACATGTAGATGTGGCACTTAGAGACATGGTTTAGTGGTGGATTTGGCAGGACTGGGTTAACAGCTGGACTTGATGATCTTAAAGGTCTTTTCCCATCAACAGTTCTTTGATTCTGTAATATTGCTGCCTGCAGGCAGAGGTAGAGCCCAGTGAGCTGCACAATGGAAAGATCCAGCATTGTAAGAAAACACAGCATCTCACTTTGCCCTGGGCCCTTCATCCTGCAGCTAGCTCTCATCTTCATGCACCTGTAGAAAAGGTTCAATCCTCTTACATTATTGGGATGGTTGGTTTAGGAGCCACTATTTTTAAACTAGAATTGGAGATGAAAGAGAATGACAGAGTCTGTCTCAACAGGGATGAAAGACCCAGAGGTGTCAGAGGGCAGCCATAGTCTGTGTGTGTATATGGCCACATCTGAGATGGCCTTCTTTTATAGTCACCAGAGAGAAACAGGCACAACCTCTGTGAAAACTCACTTCATTCTAATGAAGCTACCGGAAACAGTCCAGCTTAGTCACACCCTGTAAGAGCCCATTCTCACTCTCCACAAGAAAGGGAGCTCAGGGTCATGGGCTCATCTATAGATATTTGCACCACAGACTTCTAACATTAAGGCAGATGAATCCTTTGATTCCTTCATAGCTAGCTTCAGTTCCAGCACCTCCTGCTTCTATGTGTATTTTTTCCTGTCTTCAGAAGTATTTTATGACTTATAAGACAAGCTTCTTTGGGAAAGAACAAACACAATTGATCAAAAATGAACTATGCCCTCTTGATACAGCAAATAGACTTGGATGAAATGAGACAAGATAAAAACCTGTCAATATTTGAAGGCCTTGTAAATGATAATTTTAGCACAGTTGTGCTAATTTGCAGCCTGTCTGCTGTTGTAGAGTCCAGAAGTGGCCCCTTGATGCTGTTATTAGCAGTCATTGATTTCTACCATGCTACAGACATGCAAATTTCTTGCCAAAGAAATTGATCTTTGGAGGTGTGCAGGGTTCAGAAAACATGATGACTGCCCTGAAAACTGAGGCCACTCATGTAAGAGATAAGGCAGGCCCCATTGTCTCCACAGTCTGTCCCAGCCCCAGTGTTTGGAGATTTTTCAGCAGCTCCCTTTCCCTGGAGGTTTGAGCCAAATGAATACTCAGGCTGGTATTAATGATCATGTAAAAGTGTTCATTCTCCTAATATCCCAGCCAACAATTTCTCTTTGAAAAGATAGGCAGTAACCCAATGCAGCAGGATATCCTATCATACAAGCACTCCCCTAGATTTGATTTTCCTCCACTGTTTGTTGGTTTTCTTCTTTGCTCAGGAGGACATTAGTTTTGGTGGCTCTCCATCAGCCCTGAGCTCTTTTATCCCTGGATGCTGGACTGCTGGTGAGACCAGTTTGACATGATGGGACTGAAAGCTGAGAGAGAGAGCAAAATTTGTGGGGTGTGATCTAAGGTCTTTAGCTAACACCTTCACAGTTGTTTTACTAACAAGTGGTCTGTGCCCCTTGGTCCATTACACCCATAAGGACAGCTTACAGGGCTTTGTGATCCCAGAAGGAGATTAAAGCAGATTCAGTCGGCAATTTAAAGCCAGGCTTGAGAGGGGAAAGGAAACCCATGCTGTCCACTGCTAATCACAAACATGAAAATTGTGTTCACAGTTGACTGGTGGCACAAAGGTAGGACAGGGATATATCATTTAGTGCAACACTTGGCAAGATCCAGAAACAAAAATTCTGGCCTGAAAAAAATGGTCTAAGGTTAATGGAGTCCTCACAAAAAAACCCCATGCTTGTCAGTCAGTGGGACTCTGTTACAACAGTCTTAGGTTGCTCCAAGAATCAGCAGCAAAGGTCTTGGCAAAAGCAGGTGCTGTTCATCAGGGCCTAGTGAGCATTCCTGAGATCATAGTGCAGCTCAAGGGTAGGGGTGGTTCTGCCACCACAGCCCTGAAGGACCATTCCCTCCCCCTGCATGGACAGTCATGTGCTTTGGAGAGGGGGAAAAGCAGGCATCACCCTGCTGGGGACAGTGGGGCTCAGGCTGCAGGCAAACTCTTGGTAGCACTTTGGGAACAGTGAGCTGCAAAGATTTATCCTCTAGCCTGTAAGGCCTGTTTTATGTTATCAGTTTGAATTTGGACAGGGCTTGCATTATGCTCTTTCACTGTACCACTCTATTCTTGGGGGAGAAGGCTCACAGAAGTACCTGATTTATCTTCCTTCCAGCTCTTATTGCTTTGTGCTTGCTGCTGCATCCTCTTCTGTGTCTTAGCTAAAGCCAAATACATCCAACTTTCTTGGTCCCTTCCCACAGCAGTCCCAAGACGCTGCTAATGAGAACAAATTATATTTTGGCATTAAAGTTTTTGAGATCCGGGGAAGGCCTAAAGTAGAAGAATCTAGAAGATATGTACCATCAATTTGTGCAAAGACATTAAAATGGGACTCTAATTACTGGAAGCTGATCCTGGATAAAGTTAAGTTAGCAGGAAAACAAAGACTTTCAGCAGAGTAAATCATCAGTAAAATAGCTGGGCTGGGATGATGGAATACTCAGTGTAATTGAAGATGAGGTGTCCCCTTCTGGAGAGGTGAATTGCTTGAATTTCTTTTCTGGTCTTTAAATCTATGTGGGAATTCTCCTTTACTGGCTCCTTGTTTATTTTCAGTTTTGGTTGTTTTGTTTTGTTTGGGTTTTTTGTTTGTTTGTTTGGTTGGTTTGTTTGGTTGGGGTTTTTTTTGTTGTTGTTGTTGATGTTGTTTTTTGTTGTTGTTTTTGGTATTTTTTTTCTCCCTGCTCAGGTTTGCATACTTTGGAAATTATTTTGTCTAGTTGAAAAATCAATTATCACAGGGAAGTCCACAGGAAACTACTATCATGTTTGCCATGGCAAAGGGAAGACCAGATACTTGGTATCTCCCTCATAGACTTGTAGAGCTGGTTTTGAGTTTATGCTCTTGTCTGCAACCACCCTACTGCTCTGTTTGCATTTTAAACTCTGAGTATCCCAAGTAAGTTCACTACTTCACAGCCAGGGTAATCTAGAGCTGGTGTGTTGGATTTCAGCAACAGCAAGGGCTGTTGTAGACACAAATGGATGGGGCAGCTGCTGTTGAAGGTCCATCTTCATGTCCAGATGTTAAAAGATATGCAACCCCTGCTTTCCTGTGTGCTACTAAACTTCAGTTGGTGCTCACCCAGGAGTCACCCAAATCCTTGGGCAGAGGGGCAGATAAAAGCCCTGAACTGCAGTGGGTTTGTGCCTCATAGGCTCAGAGGATACATATGTGTTGACATCACCTGGAGAGCTTGGTGTGCTTGTGTTGGAGAAGCAGGAAGGTAGAGCAGTGGGATCTGGTACCACATTTTACCACAACCCCCACACGTGCTAGAGCAGCAGTATTGCCCTTTTTCAGATGAGGGAAAGGATCTGCTCCCAAAAACTCTTCTCTATTTCTTGGCAGTGTCTCTGGTAGGAAAGGTGGTTTGGAGAAGTCATATGAACTTATAGCAGGTCCAGCTGATGGATATTTCTCATGTGCTCCAGTAAAGGACTCTTCCTCAAGCCAAAGAATCTGCCTTGTTTCAGGTATCAGAAAAGAGAACAGCAAACACCTGCAGTCACTATCAGCATTCAGAAAGCTCTGACCCTGAGCTGAAACCAATATTGGGTGTCAGGATTTCAGGAAGCCATGGCTGTACTTGGAAAGAGTGACAGCACTTCTTCTTTGTGTAAGGATTTTTAATCTGTCTTCTGAAAAATACAGGACACTTCAGCCTTCACCTGTTGAGGTAATCTTAGGCACTCTTATGAGAATTTCTCTGACCTATGTTAAATACAGATCATTAAGTCCTTTTACTACAACAGTAATGTCTCCTGTAGGAACTCCTGATGGACAGTTATACAGATGGAAAGAAGACAAAAAAAGGCCCCCTGCTCTGTTTGGAAAATATCCTCCAGGAGCCATTGTTGGTAGAGTCATCATCATCTCTCAGCCAGAAGCTGGGAAGAGCTCCTACTGCCACAGAGACACTGCTCTTTGAGGCAGCCAAGCACAGCAATGTATTCTTTCAGTGTCTAATATCACTGGTGAAGAAAAGACAATTCCTAAATCCTTCTTAGCTGACAGTGAGATTAAACGTGGGCCAGCCCACAAGGCTCAGCAAATGAGCCAAGAACCAGCTGTCAACCTGAAATATATGGTGATGGCCAAACCCAGCACAGCAGAGTCTCAGCTGAAACCTTTCCACTCATGGGTGACCCCTGACTCTGCAGACGGAGATGTGGCTCTTGCACCACCACTGGAAATTCAACATGGTTTATTACCATCTGCCTGTTTTCTATTATAGCATTTATAACAAAAGGAAGGCAAATTTTTCTCTGACAGTAAATCTACATCATGGAAAAGAAGAAAAAGCTTTGTTTTGACTTGTAATCTGAATAAACCTGACAAGGAAGGAACAAAAAGCGAAAGAACAAAAGGCCATTTTTAATAGCATTTCAAAAAAATAGAAATCATGAAGCTGAAGTAAAACAGCTGAAATGTTCAAAGCGTTGCTGCTAGAGCCATTTCCTCTCTGTATTTTTCCAAAGTCACCTTCTAAATAATGCAACTATTACCTCTGCAACCCTGTCAAAAACATTTGTCTGCTTGTTTGCAAGTATTAAGGATTTACAAGGAAAGAGGAGTTGTGTACCTGAAATTCATTCTCAAAACAGTTAAAAATAATCTAGTTTATAATAATCCTTAATCTCTAGGGATTAAGGATTCCCTGTGAAACCAAATGAGCAAGGCAGTAAAGTACAACTGCCTCTGATATATTTGCTGTATCTTATCTCCTTCCCCTCAATATACAAGGAATTATACTTTTCAACATCTGTGAACCCCAGACTTGCTGTCTTGACATCCTCTTGATCCCCATTGAAAGTCCAAATAATTCATGATAATATATGTGAGTTTTTCCATACATAAAAGTAATACTGAATTTCTCCCTTTGGCGTTCACTGGATGAAATGCACAGTTTTAGTATAGTGGAGAAGACAGGCATGAAATCTGAATGTGGTCTTTGAAGACAGCAAGCTTTTCCCACTCCAGTGCTCAAGTTACCCAGTGCTTAGTGTACGGCCTATGACAAGGGCTGCAAGAACCCAGGAGTCACCAGAGGTCCATGATGTCCAGGTGTGACATAACTAAACAGTATACCTTGAAACCACTTGGCTTTCCCAGCTGCAACAAAAGCGACATTCATCACTGAAGATTGCTCCAGAGAGTTATGGCACTGTTATCCTACACCATCCCCAGCCCCAGTCTTGTGCATATCATGGTGGTGTCAGAGCCACATTTGGCAGGCTCAACTACCCTGTGAAGAGCTTCCAGGGGAGAGAATTTGGAGAATGCACCCCATTAGGGTTTCCTGTATTTGGCTGATGTGTAGAGCAGTCTCCATGTATTACCTTGTTCAGTGCTTCTCCCTGCCTCTTAGATACAGTCAAGCAGATTTCTCAAATGCACAGAAGAGAGTTTGGGAGCAGATCCTTTCCCCAGCCTGGAAAATGGGGATGCTGCTGCTGTGGTACATGAAAGGTATGTGGTCCTGTTGTATCAGACACCACTGCTCAGCCCTAAATCTGCCTCCTTCAGCAGGAGAACAAGGCATCCAAAGTGTTGTGGCACAGATGGAACCTCAGCAGCTCTGGCTGCCATGCAGCCCACACTGTGAGGAACTGTGGGCAGCCACGGTGCCCAGAGAGATGTCCATCTCCACAAGCATTGATGACTGCTGGGATGACACTGAAACTATGAAATATCCCAGATGTTTCTTGGAAGTCAACCCAGAGGCCACTCTCAGTGGGACCCCATTGTTGTGCTGAAGCAAATATTCTCCTATCATCCTTGCTCTGTTTATTCTAAAGCAGCATGGTCCTGTGAGTTCAGCAAGGAACACAGAGTTAAATGCACCAGGAGATTACTTCTGAGAATGTACATCAATCTACTCCCTTCCTGGCACTCACCTCCACATTTCCTCAAGATCATGTTTTCACAGAGCACTTTGTGATGGAAGGGGTCCTTGGATGACAGCTGCTCCACTGTCCTGCTCAGGTTACATCAGATTTCTCAAGGTAACACCTGACTGAGAATGTTGCCAAGAGAGAGGCTGACTGTTCAAAGGAGACCTACTCTCCTCTCAGCAAAACATGTAGGGTTTGAGCTGGCCTGGAGGATGGTCCCTGGTCTGGATGGTTGTGATCAGGGCAGTGCTGGTCTAGAGCTGAGCTCTGAGTCATGCCAGTAATACCTGGGCTGCTCTTCATTGCCAGCTCACTTCCCCACGCATCCTGTGAGCCTCTAAAACCATTCAGATTGTTTCCTCTGGTTGAAATATTTTTAAGGTGCCTGAAAAGCCCTAAAAAGTGAGATTCTGCCTCAGAATTTTTTTTTCCTGTGGATGAACTGATAAAGGAAAGAGGACTAAAGAGATGGAAGAGCTCAGAGCTGAAAATAGGACATGACTGTAAGAGGAAGCACAAGAGGGACACATACAAGAAGCGAAGGCAACATGAACAGTGAAGGAAGACAACGCTCAAAGGAGAGTTTCTTTTAACTCTTTTAACTCCTACTACTTACAGCATCACCTGAGTTTTGTCCTTGTACCTCCAAATGGAAAAGGCTCTGCCTCCCACACGAGGGAGGATGTGCCACAAAGGCACAGACCCAAATGTAAATGGCAGCAGTGCTTCCTCCACTGCTTCACTGAGGGCAAAGTAGGAACTTCAAAACACAGATTAGCCAAGACATGAAAGGAATGTGGTCATTTTAAGTCACGTATTTAGAGCCACATCCTGTGTCTGAGCCCTGCTCTGCCTTAGCATCCACCTGCTCTCAGTGAGGATTGCCCCATCACCCTTTTCTTCTGACAGGGAAGGAAGCAGGAAGCAGGCAGTGAGTTACAGTGCTCTCCTTGCCGTTCCCAGCTCCTACAAAGAGGAGTCTGTGTGGTACAGGGGCCTCACTTCTACCCAGGGGAGGTAACTGCAAGTCCAAGTTTAAGAGCAGAAGCTTCATGGCCTCTGTGGGTGAAAAATCAAACAGAGCAGACTAAATAGATTACACTGATTAGGAGCTGCAGAGGAGAACCAGACAGTACTTTCTTTGGGGGTATTAGCTGTTACCCAGATGAAAAATAAAGTCTTCCCAGCTGATCTGTCCTGGCTAATGTCCTTGCAGATAGGCTTTGGAATAAATTATGCAAAATCAGTGGTTTGGGTTTGTATCTGATCAGTTATCCCACATCTTCTAAGACTTTTGCTATTGAAGTTCATTTATTGAAAGAATAAATAAAACATATGTTTAGTAATTGAAAGGAAAACTAGCACTGTTTTCCCAGCATGTGGAAACATGCAATTGAATTCAGCTACATGAGACCTAAGTGGTTACATAACCATAGTTGTAGGAGGTTTTGTTCTGCACCCCTTAGCCAGGAGGCTGCCAAGACTGCCTTCAAATTCACTGCTGTCCAATGTGATTCATGGCATTACTGGTGCAGCCCAGGATTCAGCCCCTCACTCACAAACCTCTCAGTGCTGCAGTTGCTGACAGCTCTATCAGGACAGCAACTACTGGTGCCAGTGACATCTGCCACACTCATGCTTAAAAATGGAACAGCAGGACCTGAAAGCAGGGCAGGGTTGAGTATTGGAGCTTGGGAATGAAGCAGAACTATCAGGAATAGGGAAAAGAGCTTGCTGGTGCATCCAAGCCTATTTAATACTTCTGGGCAAGTGGCGATGCTGTGTGCTGCAAGCAGATAAACACTTCTGAGATCTTTAGTTTGTAAGGTTTAGTCACATCACATTTGCCACAAATAAATGCTACACCAAGGGAAATATTAGTGAAGGAGGTCTCTTTTCTGACTGAAATTATTTTTCCGACTAAATGATTTTTATGCTGCCACCTGAGCTTCTCCAAGTATTACAAAACCACTCTTGACCACAGTAAGTCATCCCTGTGGGTGAAGAGTAGAAGGATGCTGCTGGCAGTCCCACTGCTGGGCAGTGAAAATGCTAAGCTCTCTTTTCCCCTCTCCTGCTGCCCAAACCGCTGGGCTGCAGGCCTGCCACAGCCCCCAGCCCCCTGCCCACACCAGCTGCCCTGGCAGTGCAAGGCTCCCCCAGGCTTGCTCCTGGTGCCTCCCCACCGCAGTACTGGAGACACATCCTCAGCCCAAGCCACCTGCCCCCAGCCTCACCGCCCTGACACAAATCGCTGCTTACAGAAATTATGTATTTTCCCCTTCGGTCTCTGTTTTCCCTTGTGCAGAATCTTCCCAGTTAGGGATAGTTTTTTTGGCTGTTTAGTAGATCAGTCCCATGTTTATATATTAAAATTTTCTTCAGCCTGTTTATTCCACATCCAGGAGTTTAATCAGCAATTGTGCTTAAGGGTAGCCTGTGTTTTTATTATCTACTTAATCAGATGAAAGAAGGCTCTTTTGTCTTTTTTTCCCTATTTATTCTTAATTAAGAAAATGATGAGACTTCCATAAGAGGAATTCAGCCTTGTACCTCCTAGGCAGGAACATGCAATGCTGCCAGGGGAAATATTTTGTATGCAATCTTCCTTTTGGATCTGGTTATAAAAAAGTAGTGGCACTGACATAATCAATTTGATAAAAACCAACTGCTGACTTACTGACCCACCAACCTTGGACAACTTAAAATGCACTTATTAGAACAGCTTATCCCTATTTATTTTTATAGATAAATATATAAAATTTAAATATATAAAATAACATATGTAATCAATACACAAACACTTCTTTTTTTTGAGGTTAGTATTGATTCCAGCAAAGCACAATTATGCCAAAAGATAGAAAAAATATAATAAAATATATGAAATTTTAATTCCCTAGAACAGCTCTCTGCTCTTCGCAAACCATCGGCTTCTCAGCCAGGTGTCTCCTGCCCTTGCAGGAGGAACACATACCTGGCTGAAAACCAGGCTGCAGAAGAAGGACCCAATGTTACAGCACCTTCACTACTACTGGTTTTGGGTCAGTGACGGCTCATCAGTTTTATCCCTTTAATATTCTCTTCACAGCTTTGCTCTTCCTTTTGGGCATCAGTGCTGTGTCCAGTTCCTTTCCTTACCACTGCAAAGAATTTCTAATATTTCCATGGGATCTCCATCAGTGAGCTCCTTGTGGCCACTTGCACTTCCACAGGCTGGGGTTGCTGGGGATGGCATCTCCAGCGCTGCCCAGTGGTGTCACCAGTGTTGTGCCCAATGGTGACAATGGTGGCAGGGCTGCACACCCATCCTGTGCTCTGCTTGTTCCTCTACCCATTTCCCACATCCCTGCCATGGTGCCCACTGCCACTACTCTCTGACCACACACGCCCCCAGACACCAGCCCAGCCCTGCTCCAGCAGCCAAAGCTGTGTGTCTGCCTTCTGATCTGGGAAAGACATGAGAGGAGTAGTTGGGTCCCTTTGGCAGAGTGACTGTGTTTGCAAATGCCCTTGTCCTCCTCTAAGCCCAAAATGAATGCTCATTCACACACAGGTGCCAGCATCTTTGCTCTGTCCTTCTTCTTCCACTAGAGCCCATGGCAATAGATGAAATCCTGCAAGACGACCTTTTCTCATATCACAGCCAACACTTGACTTGAAAGAGATTTTCATCAGCTTCACAGAACACTGTCATGGCATTACTTCAAGTGACAAGTGCTTTAATTTAAACCTGGAGACTTCTTGGAGAGGCTCGTTGCAGACCAAGGCACTCTGTGCAATCACTTCTGGATCCTCCAGTGATAATTGGCCATCAGTCAAGGCTGCCAGCTCTGCAGAGAGCAGTATCCAAGGACAGCCTGTATGAGGACAGACTTCCAGCAGAGAACCCAAGGAAGGAGGCTCACCACAAGACAGTTTCTTATGGTTATCATTACTATATGTTCTCTTAATTGAAAGCACCTATTTGGCAAATGCCCTCTTTTTGTGTCAGTTTTGTTGGTTTTTTCTCAGTTCCTTGTGAGGGCAAATGTGAGCCTGGTGATTTCTGACAGCAGGTAATATCTATGTTACTGAATTTTACCCATTTCATATCTTTGATCTTTGGGAAATTTGCCTCCCTCTCTTTGATGCAACAGGACAGGGGGTTATTACTGCTTTTCCTGTCAACTCCTATCAGCAGCTGGGAAAATGGTGATTTCCTTGCAAGAAAAGTGCTTTCCAAAAACCATCAAAGCTGCGATTCTGCCTACATTTTCCTGAGGTTTTGCTTAGGTTTAACTGAAGGTTTTTCAGCAGCTACTCAGGTATAAATGAGAAATATCTCCATGCCTGACTCATCCAATACTCCACCACATATCCTACTTGGCAAGAGCTCCTGTTCAGCTGCTGCAGCACAAATTTCTTGCTCTCAGGAGGAGGCTGAAAGGTCAGAGACCCCTCTCAGAAGTGTCTTTTAAAACAAAAATCTGTGAGGTCACACTTATGCCCTCTTATGTCCCAGGGTACCTGTGCCCACTGCCAGAGCAAGACCTGCCCTGTCTCCCTGACTAGGGGGCTCTGCTGGCACCTGGACCACAGGTCCTCAGACATCAACTCTTCTGCCTCTGCCAGATGGAAATACTGGAGGAAACAAATATGTTCCCAAAAATAGTGCCTCCCTCTGTGGTTTTGAACAGCCATGTGTCACTCACACTCCTGCTGAGTCTGACTTTAGGTACAGCTGGCTGCTCCGGGTAAAGAGGGCTATTACTTCTTCCCAGAACAGACTGTCCGGATGATGGACATAGACAATGATTCAGTCTTTAGAAAAGCCCTTAACACCAGGAGAAGGGCTATTGAACCAACCCTAAGGGCCAGGGCAGAGGCAGCAGATGGCAGTCCTAGAGGAGGTCACTGCCAGCCCTGCCAGCCTCACCCAGGGCCCACAAGTCCCCACTGGGGCTTGCTCCCTCAGGCACCTGCCTGTGGGGCTCAGGTGGGTGGTCATGATGAAACAGGGGTGGCTGCCACTGCAGTGTTCTCACACTCCAGCCCTGTGTGCAAGCAGAAGGTGCTGGACAAGCCATGGGGGCGGAGGGATGGAAAGCATGGCAGTGGGAAGAAAGGGAAGAGAGGAAGGTGCTTCTGCTCTGAGTCTCTGCTAAAGCTCGGATTTGAGGTTAAACACTGCAGAGAGACTGGTGGGAGAGTTTTCAAATCACGCAGGGACTTTTCCCTCCTCAGCTCTTGTGACATCTGCCTGGGCACAGGCACAAGACAGCAGGGAAGGCAAAGGAGTGCATGGCCAAACCCCTGCACTCCAACTCCTAATGAAATTCATGCAAATTTTAGAAAGCGATTGAGATGTCTGGAGCTTCCTCCACCTGTCACTGCCTTATTTCTAGCAGATGCCATAATGAGGCACCTGGAGGACAAGATCATTTAGTTTCCTTTACAGTAATCACAATTTAGATGGTCCATAATTTAATAAGAGTGAGAAGGGAACAGCAACCGGAAGAGCTCTCTGGTTTCCAGGCCTGATGAGCTGCAGCACAGTGGGCCCTGTCCTGCCGTGTTAGCAGTACAGCTTTGCAGTCCCAGCTTGCAGGAAGAGCTGCCTGCTGCTGTCCTCGGGGATCAAGCATGCTGCACCTCTTACAGCACCCTGTAGTCCAGCACCCAGCAAAAGCCAGCACCTTCTGGAAAGAAAAGCACATATTTCAGCTCCTACCAACTCAGCCGGGCCTTTGGTCACGCACAAATGTGCCCCGTGCAGCCAGAGCACCCCGCAGTGCTGAACCCAGAGCACGGGGGCACATCTGCCCGTGGAGAGTCTGGCTGGAATGGCAGAGGACTGCCTTCAGCTGGGAAACCTCACCCAGACACCATCCACAGAGCTTATGCACCTGCTTATGTATTTTAAGCACAACTTGTCTGCAGCTATTTCTGCAAAACGAACAAAGGCCGTGCTGCCCTGGGCTGGACGGTGAGCTCTCGGTAGGCTCCCTTTGCATCCAGGCAGGGCTGGTGCTGCTCAGCTGGGCAGGAACTGCAGCAGCAGCTCTCTAATATGCAGCGCAGAGCTCAGCCAAGCTGCATCCTCACCGACTCCTGTTCTGAAAAGATAAAGGTCCCTTTTACTGATAAAAAGTCTCCCTGGTGCCTGTAGGTGTTTTTCCCCTTCTTTCCCAAAGCCCTCTGTATTCACTGATGACACTGCTTCTCCAGGCTGGCCTTACAGGGAATTTTCCATGAGAAAATTCATGGAAACAAAGATCCTAAATGATTGGCTTGTACCTCATTTGCTGCGATGCTCCCGGGAGTGGTCTCAGAGCTGAGCTCTGTCCTGCCCTTCCCGAAGCAGAGCTGGGACTGTGCACACCCCCAAGCTGCCACCCAGCCTCAGGGACACCTGGCTCGGTGCTGGCTGGTGCCCGAGCTCATTTGGCACCTCGGGATCTGTCCCTGTCTGGGCAACATCTGGCTCTGCAAATGCTGCCATAGCTGCAAGGAGACCACGGACAATGGGACGCTCTGCGTCGTCTGCGTCCCACGCTCTGCGACGTCTGTGGCACCAAGAACTCAACATTCATTTCGTGTGGTCCCTCTCCGTCAGTCCCTGACTGATGAGGGGGTGCCTGTGGGGGTCTCCATCTGGCCTGGGGTGAGGGGAGATGCCCACACAGAGCTGGGGGGAAGGAGCTCCCCTCCATGGTACTGGTATGAGGATGGGAGAGAAGGGAGGAAAAGGAGGGAGAGGAGGGGATCACCTACCCACAAAGTACAGTGATACTTTAAACACCCTATTTTTCCTATTTCAGTCTAACATATTTTAAATAAAGCAACATTTCAGTTGGTTTTTCCATTGTGAAAGAGTTTTTGGAAACCTGGTACTTCCTTGCAATGACAGGTAATAGACAGATCTATTGATAATGACAGTACATGCATGAACGAGCATTTAGAGTCCTTCTGTACCGTGAAATATCTAACAGTGCCAGAAAAAAACCCCTCACTAATACGGTGGGTGTGTGCTCAATCACATTTCTTTTCTTGCTAATTCTTCCAGGACAGTGAGAAATGTTGCAGTGCAGCTGACAGCATGTCTCCAATAATGAAATGCTGCGATTCAGTGGTTTTTCACACTCTCACTAGCATTTTCTTCTTCCTGCCTGTGTTCTTCTGAGAGGCTTAGCAAGATGAGAAAAGCTACTTCAAAAGCAACTGTGGTGCGTCTGCAACTGAGGTGTGGGGTTAGGGTTTTATATGCTGTAAAACCTCTTCCTATGCTGGGCACTTAGCAACAGGTAAATAGCCAATTTCATTAGCAGATGTGATTTTCCATAGTGTCAGTTCTACTGATTGAATCACTGAGTAAAATGCTAAAAAGCTGTTTTATTTTAGACTTTTTGTAGGGCTACCACAGTGGCATTTGCTGAGATTTGTATAGTTTTGAGTTACAGAAAGAACACAAGTTTTGAGGAGGTCTAGATAGGAGAAAAGGAGGATGACTCATGTTTAAAACCAGAGGGGTTCTTTTATCAAATACTTACCATGGTTACAAGAAGAGTGTTGTTCTGTATGTTGTTACATACACAATGAGTGAATGTCTGCAGCTCCAACTGGAGGAGCAAACCATGAGCTCAACAGAAGGTCAGTGGGAGAGAGCAATTACAGCTTGCATCGTAAAGGGATTTCCCCTCCACACCAAGGGGGCATTTATTTCTCAATTTTAACATGATAAACATGCAAAGCACAGATATAAGGGTCTCTGTTTGTAGTGGTTTTAAACCAGTAACTAAAAAAAATTACTTATTTTTTTTTGCTGTGAGATATGGATTAGAACAAGAGCAAAACAGGCTTAAAACTTAAAAGGAATAAAGAAAGTTTAACAAACTACAAGAATAAGAACACCAGAATAAACTTCCAGAAAACCCTTTTTATCCCCTACTACCCACCATTCTTTTGTTCATATGACAACATAGAGACAAAAACTTTGGAACTTTGGTGTTTAAGACAATCCCAATTCCTGCTAGAGTCTTTTCATCAGTCTTTGTAGAGAAACAGAAGTCTCTTTCTGTTAATTTATGGAGTTTCTCACAAGAAAACTATTTCTGTTATAGTTTTCTATTGCCCTGATGTCAGCTGCCCAGAAATGCTCTCATCAGAGCTCACTCCTCTCATTTCACATCACTCTGAGGTGTGTTATGGGCCATGAGTTTAGGGATGTCATTTTAAGGATGAGTTATTCAAAAGCAAAAGTCTTCTTCATCTGTCTTTGTGAGCTCCACTGGAAAACAGTTTTCTCATTGCCCCCCAAGGCCTCAAATTTTCGCTTCACCTTGTTCCAGCACCTCACTGCATCACAATTACTCTACTTTTTACTCAAAATTTACACTTTGAACACTATATTCCTCCCTATATACTCTGTCATGAATTAAAGGAGTTTTTTCAAGACTTTATTGTCCATTTCCATAGCCTCAACAGAAAGGTATTTCAGCTCATAAAGCATCTCCTTATTCTCTACCTTTTCTGAAGCTTAATTCTCTTCTTTACTGTCACTGATAGTTTATAAAGTCTCTTTACATGTTGATTACTCTCTTTTTCTCTCTCTGGATAAAAGGATTAATCTGCAAGTCTCATCTGGGTAATGAAAGGGTTAAAATCTTGCCCAGGCTTTTGTAGATGGTTCTGTGATCTCTGCTGGAGCAGGAGCTGGAGCTGTCTTCGATAGAAGATTCCTCATAGCTGCTCTGGAGAGTGTGGTCGCTGTCTCAGCTTGCCGCAGGTCCAGAGCTTTTTTTCTTTCTTTACTCAGCAGTCTCTGGTGAATTCAGTCACGGCAAAACCTGCAGCCGAGCCAGGGACCGGCCTGGCCCGGCCAGAGCCCGGGGCAAGCCCCGCAGGCCCCATCTCCCGCCGGGAGCCGCTGGGCCCAGCCCAGCCCCAGCCCGGGCCGCATGGCCGGGCAGGGAACGGGAGGCCAGCCGGAGCCCTGTTACCTTTCACAGCTAGGAAACACAGAGAACAAGAGAGCTCTGGCTTTACATCTTAAGGTAGGGTTCACAAGTTGATCTCACTTTTCAACGGTTAAAACTGCTGCCAATTCTTAGAAATGACTGATAATTGGTCAGGAGGAAAGACTCCCATCAGTCACCAGCAGCTTCAACTTCCTTAGCTCCCAAAACCACCTTAAAGGTTAAGTCACCCCATGACACTGATAATGTTACTCTAATGATAGCTTTATTCCAACATCCCTTAAAGATTCTTCAATTCTTTTATCCAGAGATTTGCCTATTATCAGTGAGTCAATCAGAGATATGAGGCAAATACAAGTTCTTGTTACTGAAGGAAGTGCATAGTTTCAGTATAGTTTATAGTTTCAGTATAGCCTAGTGCTATGAATCTCGAGGAGCCAACTGCATGTTCTGTGTTGTTCCTTTTAAAGGAATTACAGGGAGTATTTCTGGGTTTTGGTTGGTAACAGCAGTTGACTGAGTACATCAAGTCAAGGTGTCATGACAGTAGAATTGACTGTACTTAAAAATGGGACAGTTTTACTGCAAAATCCCAGGTGTACAGATGGGGTCTCCCATCTTGCTGTCCACTTGTACCAATTTGTTTGGCATATCCTGCTCCTTACCTGACCTTCACCACAAGACTCTTTCCTCCTCACAGCCTTTGGTCACACACAGGGGCTGGACATCTCACCTGCCCACTGGATTCAAGTCTCCCAAGTGTCTCTGTCTTCACGAGCCCCTTGAGTCCATTACTTTGGAAACAGGTGACTGGAAGCATACGTGTATTTCAGACAAGATCTCACCAGGGCTTTCTTCAGCACTCCTGGTGCCTTCCTAATCACCCACCCACTCCAGTTCTCTCCTTCTGCATTATCCTTTTTTCTTTCTTAATTAGGCTGCCTACCTTTGCAGGACTGACAAAGGGGGCTTCAGGAGGATATTTAACTATTTAATGTATTATTTCCCTGTTCAGAAGACGACTGCACAATTAGGGAATCCCTAGCAACTCTCCAGAGTGTTCTAAACAAATTTCTAAGACAAAGATGATGTAATTTCCCTGAGATGCACTAGAAGGGGCCTCCAGACAGTTTGGGAGGTTTGTCTAATCTGCCCATGAAAGCCACTCTTGCTGTTAAAGATGGCAACATCACCCATCATTGCCACCCTTTGAGAACAGGACCCCTGGCACAGACACAGTTACCACACTCCTTTTGGTAATCTGCATACAAAACACACCCAAGTGCTTTAATTTTTTCCTCACAGGTTAAAAACCATCTGCTTTTTTCCTCTCCTGGACTCTTGTTTCAAAAGTGTCTGTGTTGTCCCTAAAGCGTGGCCCCATGGACCAGACACAGTGCCAAGCTCAGGCTTCAGTACAGCTTAGCCTGGAGAAATTATTCTGTCTTGCCATATGAACACAAGTGCTGTCAGCATCTTCCAGGGTGATCTTTGCTTTTTATGCAGCAGGATCGCAATTTGATTTATATTCTGTTTGCAGCCCAGCTATAATCCACAGATTACTAATTCCCAAACTGCTGCTTATAAAGGTATCTTTTATCTTCATTACATTTGTGCTTATTTATTTGCCTCCTGAATGTAGTATTTTCCACCTTTTTTTCCCCCTGACCTTCCCTCCAATTCATCAAAACCATTTTTTCATTTATTCTGGCCTCTCAGCCTGCAATCCTGATGAGCTAATACTTTTATTCACTTCAAAAATGTAGCCTCTAACTCCTTTGTTTATTGAGTTAATGACATTTGCCAGAAATAGCTGTGAGAGACTCCTGCTGGACCCTCTTCCACGTTTGACTACCTACTGGTATTTTCCATTCCCTCCTGCTCACTGAAAGCCATCCACCAAGGCCGCCTGGCTACTCTTGTACTTTCAGGGCCTTTCTGCCTGTACCAGTGGAAATATTTAATCTTCTCTGCAGTCTGCAGTAGCCCTTTGCTCATGGAAGAGAGACAATTTTCTTATCCTTGAATTCCCTCTGGCTGTGATTGTGTCCTGATGGCCCACTCAATTTAAAACACAGCATTCAGTGCTAATCACTCTGCACATCCAGTCAATTGCTTTGATTTCATGATCAGCCTGAAGCAAGCAAACCACAAAGCAGCCTGTGGCACAGGGACACGCAGGCCCCTCAGTCATCTTGGCAATCTTGTTCCTCTCAAGGCCGGGCAGAATTTTTGCTCCCTGGGAAACAAAGCAGAGAAGAAGTGCTGGAATTGCTGAGTGCACAGGCACAGCCCGCTGTGGCTTGGGAAGTGCTCCCAGCAGCTGTGGCACGCACTGCCCCAGGATCCACACTGCATGGTTAGTGGACAGGTGTCTCACAGCACTTGTACACCTTCTGCAGGATGGGACATCTGTTACAACACTCAGTCATTTCAATGCCTTCGATGGTTTGCAAAATAAAATCATCAAATAAAAATTCCAATGATGACATTGATTATTTTCAAGTATTTGGCTGTAGGCATATGCTCCAAACAGAAGTACTCTACACCCCTTCTTTAGATGGCCAACTTGAAAATACCAGTGATCCACAGTCACTTGCACACTCATGGCAATGCACAATGCTGGCTGGAAGGAACACCTGAAATAATTCCCTACCAACTCAGTGCCCAAGCAGCAAAAATCCACCACGGAGTGCTGCAGAAAATGTGTACAAGTGCTATAATCCAGTTTAAAAGTAGAGGACATTTCATATGTAAAAAATGAGCAGTAAGAAACAGCAACCCAACAATGGGAATGGACACTGTCTGTCCTTCTGAAGATATTTTGCTGTGATGACATCCACCTGCTTCCCCACGCATTCATTCAGTAGGGCCGGTCCTGGTCTCACCCATGACCCTTGCCCTGGTAGTTCACTCAGGTTTAGAAATGACCTCTGGTAGGGAGGGCAACCCCACAGAAATCCTCCCTGATCATTTGCCCAAATTGTTCTGACAGTCCTCAGTGCTCCTCAGTCTTTCCAGTTGAGCCACATGATATCATGTACTGGACCTAGTACATGAGCCAAGGGCTTATTATTCCGAGCACAAGTGGTTGGATTACCTCAGGTGGCCATTATGCAGCGCTTTCAGTTATGACACCTTCCCTCAATATCTGTTTTGTGATCCACTCCTACCTCAGACACTGGCCTAAAGAATTGCTGCACAGCCAAAAAGGGCTGTAACTGTGCAGTAAGTTTTTGTTACTCCCGTACTCTTATCTATTTGTCCTGATAGAATTTGCTCCTCTTTCAGGTAATTTTTATAATTCATAAAAATAATTTCAACTTTTAATTCCATTTTTGGAAATGATTAAACTATTTCTAGTTGATATAATCCAATACTTTAATATTAAACAAAATTATATATATTGCTTCATCAGTGGAAATGACTGAATAATACCAAAAGCAAGACAGGTCCCTGTAGAACAGCAATTGTTGTTTTTTGAGTTTGATGGTGGAAGACTGATAGCATTTTTCTGAACAATCTAACCAGCCTTACAGTACTTCACAACACTTCAAACAATGCCAGTTCTGCTTTGCTTTTAAAATGTCTTGTTAAAGCAGCTGTTTCTCTTTTTTATCCTGAAGCTCATTATATTACTTTTAAAGAAAATTGTTTCAAAATGGTGTAGTACTAGCAAATTTTTATTGGAAGAGGTAAACCTTCATCTAGATTTATTTCTTTTTAAATGACTATTTAATTCAATGATTATCCCTGTTCTGTGAAGCTTGAAGGAAAAAAAAAAAAATTGAGTATTTAGGTTATCCCTAATGGACTGAATGCTCATCCTTTTGTTAAATAATTGATTTAATTTCCCTTCCATTTCTAGGAGATGTTTCATTAGGCTTTAGCAGTCAAAATTTTTTTGAGTTTTTCAGTTCTTTTTTACACATATCTTGCGTGTACATTTATATTCTTTCTATTCTTGTTGATTTTTCTTTTTAAAGAACTTCTGGCACAATTATAATTGCCTCTTACTATGCTCCCAGGTTTCCCATTGCATTGGTGTAATTTCTCATTATGTGTCCTTTTATTAGTTCTTAAAGATGATAAACAATTTATCATTCTGTTTGTTTCAGCCACTTTATTAAGTATGCTGCAGTGAATTTCATCTGTTCCTATTTAGGTAAGAATTTCCAGCTTTCCAAAATGCAACTTTTCAGAGAACACTGCCCTCCCAAATCTCCTACAGACACCTCTCTGTGGCACCATACAACAAACTCTTTTGGTAGATCACTAAGCTGATTTGAAGTCCATGTAAATTTTACTGTATAGCTTTCCATCTTTGCCTAAAATTACAAAATTCTATTTTGTGGCCAAGATCAAACCAGTTTCTTCTTCCAGATTAACAATTTCTCACTAGTCTGAATCAAACCTAAGGGTCACTCTTGAATTAGACTCCATGAGCCAGTGTCCCCCACTCCTTTGTAGGAACATTTGTGCAGTTTGCCCTACCAGAAAATCTTCTGCATGTATTATGAAGAAAATAATCTACTCCAAGATGGATACCAATGGAAGAGAGCTTTTGTCAAGGCCAACAGTTTCTCTCAGAACAACTGATTTGTTACATAATATGTCACGTTTTACCTTTCATAAACATACTCTCTGCTACTCTTCAGGTGTGTCAAATTAGTAAGGTTAGTAAGTAAGCAGATACCATTTCTTGAGAAGAATACAAATTTTGTGTTCCATTATTCTTGAGAATAAAGCCAGGGGTAAAAATGGCTGTAGGTGATCTTCTGGAGAAATTCAAGATCTGAGCATTAACTCTCATCCCAAAACTGTGAGCCTCACAAATATGTGAGTCTACATAATGATTCTCACAGATTCAAGATGTCAGGCACATAGACAGGGAATCTCACAGGTCTGGAAAGAGCCCTTTTCCACTAGAATTCTAGGTCCACCCATCACAACTATTCCTTTCCATTAAATATGTTATATTTAGCACCCAATGCCAAACAGAAGGAAAAAACCCCAACAGTGTGGAATAGAATAGGCTGGTACTTAGGCTGGATAGACAAAACTTTGATGAAGTAACAGCCTTCTTTAAAAGTTCTTTCACTTGTTAAATGAACTGCTAGATTAGTTTTGAGACTAATCTTTGAACTAATAAAAGGTACTGGCTAAATGAAAGCTAATAAATTACTCTCAACTGAGGAAGTTTGTTTTCTGGCCTTCTAGTGATATGTTGAATACATGGTTCACTGGGAACCAATACAAAAACAACACAAAGATTTGTCTAATGAAATGGAACAACAGAAACATAGTACAGCTTCAGTTTTTTTCCAAAGTGCCAACACTGTCCGCAAAAAATAAAATGTAGAAGATTAAAGGAGAACACCACCACCATATAATAGATTTAAACTTACTCTTTATGATGCACTTTCATCAAAATTTGTAGTCGCCAAGTATCAAACTTCACTCATGCAACACCTATCCACTAAGAAATACATACTTTGGTGAGAAAATTAAAGTCCATATTTATGTAAAAACTGTTTCAAAATAAAAATAAAACAAGATTTTTTTTTTTTACCAAAAAAAGATTTTTTTTGCTTTTGTTAACAGAATAATTATTTGGAAAACGTAATTTCTCACATGAACCAGTTAAAGGAAGTAAAATATATTTAAAAATGGAAGATTCTGCATTTACATAGTTATATACCATTAATATTGAAGATATCATTTCTGGCAAAAAACTTCTCATGCTTAAAAAATGCACCTTAGTTTTATACTGTACATTACAACATACAGTAGTAAGAAACAGAATTAGTAAACAGGTTATATGCAAAGAGAAAGGTTACATATACAAGACAATTACAACTGTGACACAAAAAAAATAAAATGTTCTGTTTAAACAGTATTTGAAGGCAATTCACAATCATTTCAGGAGTTTTGTGAAATTTAAGGCCATTAGTTCTAAATAAAATGTATCTGACACAAACTCACAAAACTGTGTATTTTGTACAAAATATACATGCAAAACCATTTTATAATTATATACGAACAGGCATATAATAAATTTTTTGGGTAGTTCCGTACACAAAATTTTGCACAAAGCAACATAGTTGTGCAATTTTTAAACCAGTTAATTAACTTTATTATTCATGCACCCTGAATGGAAATGTGATTAAATGACAATATTAAGCCCAAATATTAAGAGTCAGCATCCCTTTGAATGGGCAATCTAGACAAAAAGAAAATTAGGATTTTAAATTTTTACAGTTAAAAATGGTCCATTATAAAACATCTGCTGTAATCTTCACTTCAAAAGACATTTCTAAAGCAAAATTTCCAGTGCTTTAAGGAATGCATGATATGATTAACGAGCTCAGTGATTCAACTATAACACTATGATAGTTCTGGATTGAGGTAATTTTCTTTAATTAATTATAGCAAGTAACTATTCTGATTTGTTTCAGTAGCTAGTTTAAAAAACTGTAAACTTAGATAAACCTAGAAATTGGAGAATCTCTGAAAAAATACACATACCTCCCCCTCAGAGTCTGGAGTTAGTTATAAATAATATGCAATTATGTTTTTTGCACTTAGGAGTTTAAATCTTCAATACATGAGATGAATGGATTACTTGAAGCACTTCAGTTACTTTAAAACACATAGAAATATTTGTCCTTTTCTTAGCTTTCATTTGTATTTGTCTGGACAAACATTCAAAGAGATATTGCTTCTCTTGTTATCTTGTGACAAACTATTGCAAGCTAGAAGACATGTGAGTCAATATTCCAAATTTTTATTCTTAAGAATAGTTACAAAAGTACTGAAATTTAAAAATAGTAACATGTAAACATTGATACAGAGTAATAGCATTCCTATACATTTATATACACACAGCATTCAGAGAGGACCCAACCTTCTGAGTTGAAAACCTGACTTGTGCTTTCCCCCTCCAAGAAGTACATCAAAAAAATAGGGTGTTTGGATTAAAAAAAAAAAAGTCTCAGAACATCAACATTTTGCTCCTAGCATTTAAAAGCTTTCCAGTTGCTTATGCAACTATAGGAGAATTTTGGTATGTGACAAGAACTTTTCTAGCTCCAAGAAGTTATCAGAAGCTACTGTTGCATCCAGAGATCTGTGATAAATGCCAAACAGTTCAGAGCAGTCATATCTGAGTCTGCAACACGTGAATCGGGGGTGTGTAGGGTGGTGGGGCAGGTGATGGCTTTATTCCTCTGACTCTCATGTAGGACAGAAACTGCTCTGGGATTTCAGCTAATACATCTTTAGCAAGTCTTGCCATGCTTAACACATGGTTTCCACTTCTGTCAATGTAATCTCGGAATGGCACAAACTACAAAACAAAAGAGATGTTCAATCAGGCCATTATGCAGACACAGAATGCATCTTAAAACATAAAAATAACAATGCTTAACCTAGGGAGTTAGAGTATGCAAATATGTTATCTCACACAGTTTTAATGTACATATACATACATTGCATTTTATGCTATCTATTTTATAAATACACATTGTATCTCAATTTTTGTAGGTCTGTCTTCTAAGAGAAATGGTGTAATGCTTTCACTTGGGTGAACCCCTTCACTTGAGTCTAGTTTGTATTGCTGATGACATGCTTCACTGATGTATTTGGGTTATCTCTCAATTTTTTCCATGCAAGAACGTAATTTTTGTCTCAGAAAACTATTCTTAGCTGCCATTCCCTGCTCCTGGGGCCACCCACCAGACTGCCTCCACTCTGGCACTTGGTGAATAGATCTTTTTGACCTCTGAAGTGAATAAAACAGAAAGGATGACTTAAATTTTTGGCCATTTTGCATTGTACCTAGCAGAACTATGAACCACCTGAACACTTTCAATATGATACTACCAAATGCATAAAGAAGCTAAGCAAAAAGAATTGGATCAAAAAGAACTTGCTATGTGATGTCAAGATGTTCAACACCTGAACCAGTAACCTGCCCAGCCCTGGCTTGAATTTTGTAATACCTAATGAGAATCTTGTGCTACTGGCATACAAAAAGAAGCAATCCAGGCTCCTTGATTTTTTTTTTAGTTGTGTAAAAAGTACATCCAGTCTAAGTTAAAGAACGTGTGTCCCATCCTAAGAGATCACCTTACCCATCAGTCTGCACACATGAAATCTCAGACCACTGCTGTGTAGCAGACTGGGGCTATTTCAACAGTGTAATTGTTGAAGTGCAATTATACAATATAGATGTCCTGATTTAGCTCTTTTTTGCCTCTCCTCACACTGCAGAGATGTCAGAGGAGCTGCAGGAACTATGGACAGGTAAGCAAACCTAGGGATGTACAAGGACAGCTAACATGGAGATGGCAGAGGAATAGAATGAAAGGTATAAGAGAAACCAAAGGGAAACTGATGGAATGTCAAGTGCTTTTTCTATAATTTAAGAGTTTAATTAAAAAGGCTAATATGCAAAATCCTCAGGAGAAACAGCAGGTGCATCACTACAAGTAAATATTCTCCTAAAATGTCTTAAACAGCAAAAGGATATGGAAGGAGCAGAAATTAAAAAAAACTGAGGAAGAATTTCTACACATGTAATACAGAGTATACAATATGTATACATACTAGTGAGGAGGAAATTGTGAAAAATATGAGCCTTTATGTGAGTTGCAGTCAGTAGTAAATGTAACACATAAAGCGACTCACTGTTAACACACAAACTTATCCTGCACAAATTCAATAAAAATATTTCACAATACTGTTAGAATTAATAGGTAATAATTTCACTAGTTAATTTTAATTAACCTAATACACAAAAAAAATACAAACTTTTTATATTTGAGTAGTTAGTTTTATAAAGGCAAATCACTTTTAGCCTGCTATACACAAAATAAAGATCAAACCAAACTTAGAGGGCTTTTTAGAATCCTTTTTATTTAGTTAGTCTATAAAGTAAATATTTGTTAGCATTTAGACAGAAAAAGAGCACAAAACACTCTCTTCAGGTAATTCAATATGGCATGGGACAACATTCTGATTAAAATATATTAATAATAAATACATGTTTTATTACAATTCTGATATGCAATGAATTCCAAAGAAATACAAAAGGGTATTCATTGCATTTTTTAAAAAAATTATCTTTCAGCAAAGGTTAGTAATCTCTGATGCAAAGCATTTTCACAAATGCATGTTTTGAACATGTCCTTGGATTGAAATATTACATCTACCAGCAGTTATCAATCAATCCTTAAACATTCACATATCAGTATTTGTAGCATTAAACATTTGAAAAGTTTGAGTTCCTGCATATATAAATGGAAACAAATAAACGTATCCCAAAGTTCATCAACTGCTATCTGACCTTAATTATCATGCAGTATGAGCAATTGATATGGCTCAGTTACTCTCCCTCTATATATATTCCACTAAACAATATAAAAATCCAACCTGTCTGGAAGAGAAGTAAGTGAAAATAAGAGGAAAAATAAGTGAACACTATGAAGTTTGACAAATAGGAGGAATAAAGGAAAAAGAAGAAATGGTAGATCTCAGGTGAGGTTTGAATCTAAGGATCTAAGAGCAAAATCTGTCAGTGTTTAAGAGGCATTTGGACAATGTCCTTATTAACATGCTCTAGCTTTTAGTCAGCCCTCTATTAAAGTGCCCAGGCACTAGATGTCTGTTGTAGGTCCCTTCCAACTTAAATACTCTATTTTATAAATGTATTCAGCCACTACCAGGAAAATATGGCTTCCATATACGATTTACTTTTAGACAGATACCATTTTTTCTAGAAACATCATGTTTCTCTAAATTTTCAATAGCTAACTCTTCTCCATGGCTGTGTCACACAAAGACTTTATAACAGTGTCCTGCCAGTTAGGGGTCATTTCCTAACAGACGCAGATCCACTACTGTGTGTGTTATAAAAAGGCTTAGCGCTATCACAGAGTGCTTCTGAGGTTGTTATAAACACCTCAAGATAAAGTATGTCAATGCTAAGGTAAAATGAAAGCCAGGAATACAGACAGAAATAAGAATTCAAAACAAAGAGGAACAGTAAAATCTATCTATGAGAATATATTTTCTCTCCCACCTGCACAATGTCTCTTTCTGCAAACCTTCCTCTTGAAGAAATCCTCACTACATCCCCATCCAGTTCTTCCATAGCTTAAAAAACAAACAAAAAACAAACAAATCTATGAGTTCACGTACACAATAAAATACTCTTACTGAGAAAGATTTTGTTTAGACAACTTACACTTCCAAGCAATAAAACCAACAATTCTTCTTTAGGTAACTCTGTTAAGATAATTTGCAATAGAAAATACATCATGTTTGGTAGCTGTTTTGCACTTTTTCATAGTGACAATACATACTTTTATCTCTTGTCACCTCCAGGAAAGAACAGACTATGAGAAAGTTTTTACCTTTTCATCTCTCAAAACAGCAAGTACATCTGGTTTTGTAAGGCTATATGTGTATATATATATATATATATATATATATACACACACACACACACATACACTTTCTGAGGTGGAGAAGAATTCATCTTCAGCAGCTATTGTTACCAAAGATATCAGAGGATACAGCACAAAGGTAATAACTCACATTCACAGTGAAAAAGCAGTATCTTCTAATGCTAAGGAATGAGGAGCGCTTAAAAAAATTATTAAATTTATTGGGCAATTCTTCTTGTATCTTCTGAGCAGAATACAAGAAAGCTCCGTTGTCCAGATACCTGGAATCTATTCTAGGTAGAAAGATGTACCTGCTCTCTTGTCAGTATTGAAATGGAAGGATTTGGGATCTCAGATTACTGCTCAGATGTTGAATCTGCAATTCTACAAACCTTTTTTCAGTGCATGCTATGAAAACCAAAGCCCTGCACCTCAGCTTCTCAGGGGTTTACAAACTGGGCTGAATTCACTGAAACCAGCACTTCAAAACCTAGTTCTTCTGAAGTAAGAACTAGAAAGTATAAATTACACTCTCAGAAGCCAAGCTGAACAGAGCATATTTGTTCAAAGAAACAAATCAGTAGGTCTGCAGAGCATGTTGCCTGATGCTGTTGCTGCAAAAACACACATGTGTTCAAACCAGGAGACCGAACAAGTATTTGGAGGAGTGTCACTAAAAAAATTCCAAAACAGACATAAAGCACATCCCACCCATGAAACCCAAATCGAAAAACAGTATTCAGGGAAGTACCGTATTTGCTTAGTCTGTTCTTAACACTCTCTAGGAAACTACCCATGGCCACATCAGGTACAGAATACTGGGCAAAAATAGTCCTGTTGTGACCTGTTACAGTCATCCTCATATCCTTTAAGTAAAGCTCTGCCAAATGTGTTACCGACCCAAGCTTCAGACTTTTAAGAGCCCCTCCGGTATCCCCCAAGGGGCTGGGAGATCTAGGGAACAGGGAGATCTGAAGAGGAGCAGCTTGGTCTCCCTCTGGCAGAACTGAAGCTTCAGGGACAGAGCCAGTGCCTAACAATCACCCTCCTGCAGACACACTTCTTCAGCATCCATAGCAGACATGCAGCCTGTTGTTTATTCCAGAAGGGATTTCTGCAGATGGAAGTAATCTCAGTCCTCTTGGGCACTGAGGGACTACAGACTTGGCATACACCTAATGGGTGAATCTCACTGAGGCAGTACACGCCACAATTGTGGCTCCAAAGATGGGAAGAGTATCCTGCAGTACAAACAGAATCCCAACTTCAGGGAAGGAGGAGAGATGACACCCCAAGAACATGTCCTGAGAAAGGTAGCAAATCCTGGGCAAATCCAAGGACTAGACAAACAGGGAGAAAGGGAAAATGCAATGGAGGGGTGAGAGAACGGTAAGTAACACAGGACCATGCTGGAATTCTCAGGAGTAAAAATGAAGTTTACTAATTTCCATCATATGCATTTATGAATATAAACTGTCTTTTCTCACTGATTGTGGCATACAATCATCTGAAATGTAACAGGACAATTTCTTCATAGAATAAGATACTTAAAATTATGACTAATATACCACTTGCCAAACAGCTTAAGAATGCTTGTAAAAAAGCAAAATAAAATTTAAATAAAATAATGTCTTATCTTTTCTTATTTTTTCCTACAGTTAGAGTATTTGTACAAAAATTAACATGTCATCAGTCAACACTAAACATCTGTGGTAGTAGTATTATGTATATTTCATGCACAACAGAAGGCATACTGTCTAACCAGATGTACTAGAATTAAAAAAGAAAGAATTTAGGACTTTGAAGAACAGATACACACAATGTCCACACTTCATAGTGCAGTGATACATACTTAAACAATTAATACAAATAATGAAAGCAGCTTAGTTACTGCAACAGTGAATGGTGTTCTGGAATATCACAGAAAGAATATGTAAATAACCTGGTAATTTCTCTCCTGCTGTAACATCCTGTCAATGCTGCTTCACAGCAGGGCTCACTCCTGTTACCAAGTGAAACCCTGCTTAATCCACATCACCTCAAATGTATTTATTTTTCTCAAGATTTTATTATTGCAGTAAGATCAATATTTCCACTCAACTGACACTTCACGAGGCATCTAAATATTTGTGTTGAAGAAATTTAACATTTCTTGTGTATACTTACTTTACTGTAAATGCTGAGCCCCCATATGGTTCTGACTTGAACAGAGAGCCTGAGGGGCTACACAGCTCTACATGGTAGCTTGTAATCACACTGAGTTATCAATCAATCAATCCAGCTGGAAATGCCAACAGCACTCACTCTTTGCTTCATATAATGTTCTTTTAAAGACCAATATTTGTTTGAAAAGCCACATATTACTAAAATGTAAGCAAATATTAAAAAAAAATTAGAAAAAACACTAGAACACTTACCATCAAACTCTGCTGGTCCTACTCCCACTATAATTATGGACATTGGAAGCTTTGAAGCCTTCAAGAGAAGAAAAAGAGGTTTAATGCATTATATAACCTCTAACCAACAAAATGAGATCTGAGAACAAAGTGAACAAAAAACATGCAGAAATGATGTTTTAAAGAACAATTTTTTTCCCCTCTAAAAATTTGAGTGATGTAAACTGTCTGCTCAAGTGGTACAAAACATCTTGGATGAAGATAGAAAGGCACATGACTATTTTATTTTTTCATCACCAAGACTTTGAATCATATAGGATGCTAATTAAAAACAACAAACTATGTTAGCATTTAATACTGACAACTAAGAGGACAAATTTCTCTCAGAAACTTTTATAAACTGACAGTAATTGCAAATATGTACCTAATAACAGTCTGACATTAATTTAAATGTGCTTTGCTGTTTCTTGATATTACATAGCTGCTTGCAACTATGGGACACTATTTTGTACATTGATCTTATGCCAATTTTTAAAAGAAAATAAATAATCTATTTGAACAATATGTATATTACATCTAACCCATTAATGAAATTTTACTCTAGTCAATCATCCATGCCACATACAAGCAATATTGGCCTGTATAGGGTAAGATTTTTAATTTTACTTTATCTTTTTCATTCAAAGATGGTATCTGTCTTTCCTTGAATAAACTCTGTAAAATCTTTAAAATTACAAAGATGCTATTTTAAATACTGGACTCTCCTGACATGATAGTAGCATCAGTTTATAAAAATAATGTGAATCTGCCTCTGATGAAGAAAGTATCGACTAAAACCAAAGAACATTCAGCAAATGTCAGGGTTGACAACTTACTGAGATAATTCTGATAATTCTGTTGCTTATTGAGATATTCTGATGTCTACAATCATTTTAAACCATAAACAGGAGTATAAACTGGTAAAAAAAATCATAGATCTACACTTTCTTATCTCTTAGATCAGAACCTTCTTCTTTTCAGTTGTTTCCTAGAATGTTATTTCTTGATTGTAAAGAAAGTAAAGAGATTCCTACTCACAGAGACACAGAATTATGTGATACAATGAAATATGAAACAGTAAGTGGCAAGGACAGCATAAAGACACAGAGTTAAACTTTTGCATATAAACTTAAGTGTTGGCATTTCCTGAATGACAGCATAACCTTTAAACAGTTTGGTAAAACAGAATGCGCCTGACATATATGCTGTAATGAGAAAGATGCCTAAAAGCACAATTAATGCTAAAAATTGAAATGTACTCTGATTTTTATACACATCAAGCTGCATTGGACATCATTGCCCTTTTTAGTATTATGGATATTATTAAGACTGAAAAAACTGCTATTGAATAGCATTTAATTAGTTCTGTCATGGTATGCTGCGCTCACACTACAAGAAATATGCAGAAAAATGAAGGCGTCTTCATAAAAAACCAAGACAGCAAATATTCCCAAACTTCCACTTATTTCAAGCTAACAACACATCTGCTGTGTCTCCAGAAGTTGTAGACCAACAGTCATTATTCCTTGAAATGAACTATTACTGAAAACAAGGTTTTTCTGTATGTCTTAGTGGCAAATGAATTAATCTTACAAGATACCAGCCAACTGCACTTGCTGGTCTCTTATGCACAGACTTCACATGGAAGGGTGACTCACAATCCAGAGCTGCTCTTTTTTTCTCCACTGAGCCTTTCTGTGACCTAAAAGTAGCTCATGTAAAAGAAATTGTTTCAAACTTCTAGGCTGGGCTAGAGAATGATTTTCCAAGATTATTACTATACAAATTCTGTGTAGGTGCTAAGGCAGAGCAGTGGAGCAGAATTTTCATGGGCACCCCACAAATTGCAACAGTATCAAATCTCTACAGGTGGTACTGAAAGAGGGTCTTCCAAACTATGCCACCTAATTCTACACTATTCACTTGGACATAATGCTAAATTACTTTAATGTAGGTTTTCAACTCATCACTTTGCTGTTAACTAGATCCACTGTGGTATGTTAAAAACTATTGGTAGAGACTTTTCCAGCCACATCTAGAAGTGTTTCTGTGTGTACTTTCATCTGAAATTTTCCATGCACAAAAGCACAATAGCACCTGCTCATAATATCAAATATTACCTATACACATGGCAGTTTTGAAGAGAAAAACACTGAAAGTAAAGCAGAACCTAAGAAATAAGGAACTTACAGAGTTTTAGGGGACTGTTTTGAGGGAAATCAGATAACTGGTATACTTGCCATTCAGGGTCAGAAAGTTGGGGACGGTTTTTAAGAAGTGTGGGGATCAAAGCTGTCTGCAAGTATAAGATAGAAAAGAGTTCACTACGCAAAACTGCATGGTGGGGTGTGCTTGAGGAAGGAAGAGGCAAGAAGTAGATGAGGAAAGTCATACAAACCTACAGTGCTAGAGAGAAGAGTATCATTTACCAGACAACACTATCTAATTAGCTCAAGTTCAACGTTTACTTTCTTTTATCTTTATGCATAAAAAACTTCTCCCCTTCGGTAAAAATGGGTACTTATGGAACAACGCCAGTGCTTGAAGCATTAATCCATTCACTTTATTGACTAAAATATGAATTTCTAGAAAGATAATTTTAACACTTTCAGTAAAACTTACATTCACTATGGATTCTTTTGTCTGAGCCATATCAGATATAACTCCATCTGTAACAATCAGAAGAACAAAATACTGGGAGCCATCTTTTACTGAAGCAGCATACCTAAGGGAAGAAAAACCAACATTATAATAGTATAAAATTTGACTACCAAGGACTAACAAACATAACACAGTGAATTTCAAAAGTAAAGATATTCATAACTAAACCGGACATTCTACTTTTAAATGAGAACAATGAAAAAACATTACTAATACAATATTGATAATCCGCATGTGTTGCATCAGTGAAAATTGGGAACTGCATCACTACCAAAAAGAGCATGGACAGAATGTGCTTTACTGAATCATGAGATGTTAGAAAGCCTAAGGTATTTAATAGGTATTACCTACAGGGAACATATGAAGGGTATACAATGGTTGGGTTTATAGAACAAATAAAACTTAACAGGAATCAACATGTTGCATATTTTCCTCCTTTTTTTCTTTCTTTGTCTTACAAATCCAGGTTACTTACTGTTGACCAGGACTGCAGATTTTATAGTTCACATAGTTCACATTTATGTGCACTTTTATAAAATGGCTGAACATGCACCCTGCAACCCTGGCTTAGATATTAATTTCTTTGCACCACCCGCACATGTCTTTTCCTTCAAGACTCAAGCTTCTCCATGTGATGTACAGGAATGCAAGATAAAATACACCCAGTGCCATTCCCACCTCAGTCAAAGGACCCAAGAAGCAACTACTCTTTGAAAATGAGCAGCTTTTGAAGGTTTGCAGTCCTGAAAGAAAGCGAGTCCAAACAGCCTCACTAAATTTGTGGCCTGAACAGAAGAACTTTTTTTTGTGGGAAGTTGTTTGCTGCTTCACAGCCACTACAGTTCCAACTTTTATGAAGGCTCTTGGTGCTGTGAAATCAAAAAGTAGAACCTTGTGCAGTGAGTTTTATAGAGATTGGCAAGACCAACCATAGAACACATTTTCACTGCCATGCAAAGACTTCTTTTATCTCACTTTTCCACAATGCTTATAAACTTCAATGATGAGTGCACTGACAAGGTATGATGAGAGAGTACAATAAACATTATTAGCCTATCTGAGCACTTAACACTGCCTACATATCTACACTAAAGAAACAGAACAGAAATTTGGTTATTTCAAATTTTTCACAGACTAAAATGCTCCAAAGCCTTTTGCAAGGAAGGTGTTATATGAGGAGAGGAAGTTGAATCTGCTGTAGTTTAGATAACTCTATAACTGGGGAAAGGATAAAAAAAAATCATTATCTGCCTAAAGAGTTTCCAAAGAATACCAAGATCACAACAGGATATTAATATCTGACATTGTTTATAGAGATTTCATTAGAGGCATTCTTTTAAGTACAAGGGATGTGGAAAGAAGAAATTTCTTTGAGGCTGAAGGTATGTTCAAAGAGTAACTGTAGGGCAGTACCATGTCTATGAGAGTCACAAGAATTATCAAAAAATTGAACCTTGAAGGAAAATGGTGTTACTGAGAACTGGTCTGATACACAGATTTCTCTAGGGATGATCATGTGGTAGAAATCCTTGTGAAGACATACTTAGCTTTCCCACTAAAATGCAGTATGATTTGCTACCAGAAGGAACTCTCAAAGTTTGCAACAACTTGATATTTAGACAAAAGTTCAGTGGAAGGACTACTAATACTGGTGGACAGTCTTCTGTTATTCTGCAAAAGCTGGCAAATATTCCTGAAAAACAACTGGTGAGAAAAAGAACTAATTTTATGCCAGTGCTTTGATAACACTGGATCAAAAATTTCAGTTTTTGCAGTGAACAGAAGGCTTGAGATAAATTGCCATGTTCTGAGTCAGGCATCTCAGGTCCTATGACCAGTTCTGAAGAAACAGAAAGAGCCAGAAAGATTGTTGGGTTAGATTTCCAGATAACGTGGCTAATGCAGACACTGAGTGCCACATATACAGAAAACTGCAACTGAAGAGATCATGTCAAAGGAAAAGATTAAAGGAGACAGCTACTCTCAGATGACAAGCAATGTAATATACGTGTACATAATTTTAATGGTATGAACTGAAAACAAAACAACTAACCCAAATGATAAATAGCTGAAATCAGCTATCTAGCCATGCTAGGGGGAACAGAAAATTCTTTGCACCACAGAATTTGCAAATTATTTTCTGCTGGTCTGTAGAACTAACAACAGCAGATCAGATAGTATACAAATATCTCTTGCTATTAAAATTAGCTGTTTTGCAAGCTCATAAATAAACATTACCAGTACAATGATTTATACACTCCTACTTCTTTATTTTGTAACCAGTAGTTCTTTGTGTCTATAAATAAAATAAATCTGTTCAGCAATTCACCTAAGCCATATCACTTTCCTATAAAAATTCATGGAGGTATTATACTGCCAAGGTCTTGAGCTCAAGATTGTAAGTCAAGATCTTGTCTGCCAAAATAAGGCAACATTATCCTTCTTAAACTTTTTTATAAACACAGGACGTTTTTTACTTTGAGGTGTTAGATGAGGTGTTTCATAACAGCACCATGGCTCCCCAATGATGACAGCTGTATCACTGCCTTAGAAATACCTACTAGCTGGGAATTGTTGGCACAGGGAGACCTGGAAGATTTTGTTGACGTTTGGGACGTTTAAAGATTCGAGAAACTACATATACCTAAAAAAACTCAGCTTATAAAAAATTTTGATAGATGCACGTATTTTCTGTGAAGCAATAATTCTGTGCTCTAAAGGACAAAAAAAGGAACATGACACGACAAAAATTTTCTTTCCTTATGATTTCTGATCCTTATGATTTTGACTCAGGCTGGTCAACTTGTAAGTTAAATTGCAATACACTTGTATTTCTTTTTAATCAGCAATTAAATTCTGCACAATACCAGCACATGATCTTCAAACCTACAAGTCACAAGGTAATCATGGGACTGAACAAACAGAACAACCGTCAATAAATACCTTTCTCTGTAACTGTCAGCCTTTTACATGCAGTAGTTGTTCTGACACAAAGAAGTTTCTGCACAGCACCTGTTGTGATGCTTACCTGGCTACATGATTAATTACAGGAGCAAAGTTTGTTGGTCCATAAAGCTGTACAGATTTTAAACTCCTGTAGTATGCCTCCATTACACCATCAATTCCATGGCAGTATGGATTTTGAGGGTTTCCATTCTAATGAAAACAAGAGATGATTAATCACTATATGTAATTATGAAGTAAAAGTTTTATGTAGGTTAATGAACAGTAGCCAGTGTACATTTTTAAAAGGTCAAGACCTAAGGTGTCCTGCAGCATTCTATGATCTACTGAGAGATTTTACTACAAATGCCCAGTGTATATCCTATGTCTGCTTTTGAGTGTTAACTGCTGAGGTAAGGAAGTTCTACCAGCCTTAACAGCCTGAATCAACATAAACACCACCTTTGGTGTAATTAAATACTCCTTCATACATACAACGGTAACAGGCACTCCCCTGTGTGGATTTAAGGTACAAATTACAGGTCAGATGTACAACTGGAAGCATGTTTACGAGCACAGTTCAGGCTCAATGATTTGTTCTTTTAAAAATGTGGGAAAAAAAGAAATGGTAGTCAGACCCTGAGGTTCATACGCTTATAAGAGTGTAAGGTAAACAACAAACTTTTCATTGTTTTGGCCTGATATTTCTGATCTGAAAAACTTATTTTTGACCTGGTATAAAGAAATGAAGAAAGGAGTTTTCTCTTTGAGAGCCCGTGAAATGGCTGGTACTATAAATTCTTAGGGTAGGCATTTTACTATGTATCTCTGTAATGACTCTTTAATGAGGATACCTATTTACAGATGGTAATGCAAACATAAAAGCTGAATTCCAGACCAATGTCAGGCCAGGCAAATGACCTATGCAAGGTTTCAAAACCTTTCAAATCATCCTACCCTCCTTCATATGCCAACTCCTCACTGGCCTAGTGTGCTAGTACCTCATTCTAAGGTAAAGTATACTTGCCTGAGCATCTAGAAAACCAAAGGGGGTTTTTGACAGAATTTGTCTAAAACATTTAAAGAGAGAGCTGAAAACATTGCTTAGCATTGTATGGGAGACACCTATATATGCTTAAATATGGAGGAAGGAAAAACACACACAGACATATATATATATGTGGTGCTTTTTCTTCTATAAAGGTATCACAATGGCTCATAAATTAACTGAATTAATTATAGAAAGATCCTTAAAACTGAAAGATGTATCAATATATTTGAATTTGCTATACAAAGTCTGCAATTTAAATGAGTATTTGCAATTGCGCCCATTTTAAATTATTATCTATGTGGAAAATCTTTCCCTGAGGTAAGGTATGTGGCAGTCTTTTGTAGCATAGGCTGACAGAAGAAATACACATCTACAGTCACCAATCTTCTGCCATGTCTTTGATGGTATCTGATTAGAACTCCCCTGATGTACTGACATTTGCTGTAATTCTGACAACTTTATCCTACTCTGAGAACAAAAACCTCAAAATAAGCAAGTAGATAAAATATCAACACTAATCACAAGCATCAGTTATACCAGATCAACGTTTCTGGCAAATCCTGGCAGATTTTAGGTTTGCAATTTAACTGAACCATGGACCAATCTCAGATTTGTTCTCATCAAATCATCTTTTAGTTCACTTAGATATCTCTATGTCTCTGAACTAGCAGTCTGTAAAGACAGAGATCCCAGAAAATGAGACAGAATAATAAGAATAATAATGAAATATTATCTTGGAATATGACTTGTTTGCTTCTTTAGAGAGATGAGCTTTAGTCTGAAGTCTTTAAAGCATCTGTTTCTCAAGCTGCTACAGCTGAGGTTAAAGATTATTACTTTTCTTTATTACAGTTTTTGGCCTACAGGGACTTCTTGACTCCAGATTTCTCTCCATAACTTCAAGTGAAGTAATTTCACCATGATGAAAAGTTTTGAAACAACTATTTATAGTCAGCATAGAAGACTTAGCACATTCTCCATTCGTTACTTGTCCAGTAACTACTTAAGATTAGAACCTTAACTCCCAAAATTCTGTTGTAGTAGAGAAATTTTAAAAATATATATTTATTTACTTACCAGTGCAAATTCATGTGATACTCTTCCATCTGGAGGCAATCTAGCCCCAAAACCTAGAGCTGGGAACATTTTATCACTATCATAGTCCTGAATTATTTCACCAACAGCTCTTAGTGCCATGCCATAAGCATTCAGCTGATAGGGATTCATGTAGTGCAGTGAAGTTGGCTGTGAAGGGTTACCTGTTGAAGCAAGGATAAGATTAACTTCAAAATGGAATCACTTCAGAATTTTTTCTCTTAAAAAATCAGAAGTTGTATCAGGTAAAAATTCAGTGTTCTGAATAAATTTTAAAAGCAGTAGTTTTTTAGTAGCTCTAAATACGTATTAGCAGAAGTAGCTGCATTTCAGCATTAAAAGGGCAGCAAGAAACTTGTAGATTTGTGCAATTTATACACTTCAAAAAAAAAGAAACTATGACATTTTGAAAGCTTTGGAGAGGATGACAACTTATCTCTGCTTCACTCTACTTCAGCCTCACTCTACCTGGAACTATTTGGCCCTTCTTAATGGGTTCTTCTAAGTTTTCTCCCAGCAGTTATAAAAAAACCATCATCATCATCATCATCATAAACCTACACATATTACTACACATACTACAGATATTTGAAAACTGCTTCTGATTTTAAATTTTATCTGTAGCTTTTCACACTTTTATCTGTTCTGTTTGTCCTGCATTCCTGCATAGGAATTGACCTTTCTTCTGTTGCTCAGCAAAATGGAATCCTGAGTCCAGGTGGTGACAGCTGAATACTGTTACAAACACACACATATGTACACTTAAAACTGAACACAGCACAAACACACACAAGATGTTTATTTTTATTCTTACCATTGGAGGCTGTGAAATCAATAGCGACTGTGAAATTGATTTGGGTTCTGCAGAAAAAGCAAACACAAATCTTATTATTAGTTGTACTGCTATGCAGAAAGCTAAACAAGAGATGGTAACATCATTTGTGGACAAACTGTAGGACACTGACTTTCTAATAGAGGAAATAAACACTGAAAATACACTTATATCAGGTTCAAGCCAAGGGCTACACAACACTAATTTATTAACATGCTGAAAACAGTTACTTGACTCCATCATTCTTTTTTTCACTGTTTTTCTTTTAAAAAAAACTAAATAAATAATTAGTAAGAACTTCCATAAATATTATTAATTCATTTTAACAGTAATACCGATTTTTCCTTGGACATATTTTAATCCTGATCATGCAAGATGTCCTCTCTCAGCTGAGGTGGAATACACAAACAGAGCAATGCGCCTTATGGATTCAGTGTTGCATAGATCACTACTACTTTAATTTAGTTGATATAGAAATACTGGATCTACTTGAAAGTGGACAGGTGATTTTATTTGCCCTATACTCCTATATATAGCACAAGAAATTAAGAAAGTATCTTAAAAGGAACAGTAGTCCTCACCTCACAGCCACAGAGAGAGCAAAGTGAAACCTGTCATCTTTTAATATGAATTCCATCAGTTCTGACATATATAAGGGAACAAATTAAGCCCGAATGTAGTTTTTGACTAGGCTTGATTTTAGTTTTTTAAACAGTACACTGGAAGGAATCATGGACTTCTCCCTGTGGCTTCAGAATGACAACTGGCTGGTCTGTCAGCAGGGGGGAGCAGTTTGAGGACCACTTACTGCACAGAAGTCTACACCAGAGCTGTCAGAGTAACTAATTCTACCAAGAGGCTGCATCCTCTCCATGGTATCTAAACCCCCAATGCCACTTACAATTTCCCCTTTGCACAGGCTTGTTGAGTCAAATGCTGCTACAGCATGACAAAGATTTTTCAGATAAAGTCTCTTCAATATCTTCCTCTTACATAGTTTTATTACTCCTTGATAGTCTCCAAGGATACAAGAAGCACATGGGAAAGCTTCCACAATACCTAGCTATGGCAGCCTCCTGTGAACAGCAAATATGCCTCCCATTACAGTGGATAGTAACAGTTTACTATTACTACCCAGATTAAAACAGCTTTCATGAAAAGAGACCTGAATTTCCCTTTTGACCATAAATCATTCAATATAGTTCAGTTAAAAATATTTGTCTAAATCCTTATGAATCCAAAAAGTGTATGGGTGTTCTTTTCTAAAGACCTGGATGAAGGTGAGGCTTTTAACATGACGCAGGAAAACATTTCTTCCTATCTTCCACTAATCTGGGACAGAAGAGATGACAAGATATTTCAGTTGCAAAAGGAGTCAGCTCCTGAATTTTACTGATTTACAAATAACTATCTCACTGCCTTTTCCAATAAGCCAAACAGGCTAGAAACTTCTGCACAGAAATGTCTTTTCCACAAAGTCTTGGAGCTTTGTGGCTTCTGGTCTTTCTTCCAGACAAAAAAAAAAAGAGTAGATGCTAAACTAGGTTTGACAGTCATTCCTGTAAGTCTATGGATGCTAACTCTGAAGCAGACAGCATAGTGCCTGTGGAATAGCAGGCCGCATAGCCTTCTCAGTCTTGCCTGAGAAAGTGGCCTGGGAAATCATGGGGAGGATTTAAAACAATCCTCAGAGACAGAAAACAGCCTTGCAGGTGCTGTTTGTCTGTTCCTTGTTTTCTGGCAAGAGAAGGTCGAGGGGTAGTGTACCCCATTGACCAATGATGGTGATGTGTTAGTTTACTAACCAATAAGAGTTTCTTTTCTGTACTTTTCACATATCGGTCTATAAAAAAGATCTGAAGCAATAAACCGAGAGAAATTCTCCTGATCGACTCCTAGAGAGTCTGTGTCGTTCTCGCTGTTCCTAACAGAGCGACATAAGTCCAACTGCATTTCTTTCCAAGACTGTATCCCTTACACTGCTGAATTTATTCATATATTTGGAGGTGTTCTGATAGCACTATGTTACCAGCTGGGGCTGTATGAAGTGGCAGGAGAAATGTGATTTTGAAATACACATTATTTTTAGCACAATGTACTTACTTTAAATGTGGGAAGGTCAGTGTGGCAAAATATGATTAACTATCAAGATGCAAGGAAAAGCCAGCTATTAAGATGGCACTATTTGATGTAATATTCAGATGCAAAAGAGACATTCTCCTCTTTTCTGCCATACTGCTCTAAATTCCAGTCTTACGGAGTAAAATGGAAGTCTGAGTTTATGGACAAACCTCTATTACATTCTCCAAAGTTCTTTAAGAAAACAACAGTCATATAGATGATACTGGTAATGGAATATCCCAATTAAACATATGCAGTCTCAAAACATAAATGAAATCAATACTGTAATCAAAATTTGTTAAAGCTGTCAAGATTTCCAGGACATCTGCATTAATTCTAAACACCTCAAATGAATTACAATGAAAGTTTTGAACATGAAGTATTTTATATTCCCGTTTATGGAAGAGCAAATATGCAATTGTCCCTATTGCAGAATCATTGCTTTCTACCTCTTGCCTATAAAAATGGAAGAAAAACAGGGAACTTAAACCCAATTTTGGAGGGCATGATGGGAAAACAGACTGATTAATGACAGAATCTTCTATTTCCCCTTCCTTCAAATATTTGTCAACTGGACTTTAACTGATATGTAGCAATATTAAATGAGACAAACAAAGGAAGGAAGAAGCCTAGAAAAGAACTCTGAATCTGAGCCTCGTCATGTTTACATAACTACATACGTTGCAGAAAGACAGGTAAGATTTTATACAAATACTTCTACAGTTTTCACTAGCATGCATCACTAAAAAAGATTCTATATAAAATGATAAAATAAGTACTAATGCTCATACTTTTAAACATGAAGCATTCTAATGAATTATATTATCTTTTTTGTAAAAAGAGCAGAAGAAAGTTTAAGTGGAATTTATTAATATCCCAAGTCTTCATTGACTTGCAGTTAATAAGATATATACAAAATATCAATATGAACAACACAATATTATTGTATTCAGAATTTATTCAATTTTTCTGAAGAATGTAGATAATTAGGTTTAATAACTTGTATTGTAACATCTCAGCAAGGAATGTGATAGACCATCCTGAAAAGATTACATAAGCAGCTCCTACATAATTTCTTCTCAAATGTAGACATAAACCTCAATTCCTTAGTTCCTTATACCTGCTCTTTCTGTATAGATGAATTTTGAATGAATGGGGAATAGGACAGTCATGGAATATTTGTACAACACACTCCATAGCAAACAGCTGCACTAGAGGCAAGACTGTTTCTTCATACATTTGTGTATACACAGACTTCAATCAATAGAAATTTCTGGTAAACGGATGGATGGTAATTTTCAACTTCTGTCAAAGTCCACAAAAGGAATGTAGGACTGCCACTGTTGGGACCAAAGGCAAAGCCCTGCATAGCTACTGTCAAAACACAGCACAGACTTCTTTTTCATTTCCACTGAACTCTGGCTGAAGACTTGAAAAAAATCCCCCAAAAAACTGAACCTGCCTCCTCACAGGTAATCAATGCTCTAAAGAACATGTAGAATGTATACTCGGACTTTATGCCCAAAAAATAAGTGCCTAGGAATGCATAACAAATTTTCATTTATTTTAGAGAAGTTCTGGCAGGGATGTTAAGAGCCAGGAATTTTTCAGATTTAGTCCCATTTCCCAGCATGTTCTAGGGTAAGACACTTGACACTTTTGTCTTCTCTTTAGAAAAAATGACAATAAATGAGAAATCAAATGTGTTAAAAATTTTAATTAGTATTGGAAAAATGCCTTTGAAGGGGAAAAGCTCTAAATAAATGCCAATATTAAATACACCAAAGCTCAGTATAATCAGAAGAAATAGAGAGCATTTTAATAATTTAATAACATATGGACAATTCCCTTTTGTTTAATCAAATTTCCTCTGGCTGATCAGAGGTCACTCTTTCTCAGTGCTTTAATATCAACTCCAATTCCAATACTTGCTTTGTATACCAAGTTCAACAGTATAAGCAAAGTTCCATTACTTAACTTAGTTACTATCTGCATGCTTTATGTAGGAAAGTACAGCCCCTAAAATGAGGAAATAATACAGCTCCTTACATATGCTACAGAGAGCCACAAACAAATTGTGAAAACAAGAAAGGTTTGTTGCTAATCACATACCCGCCTTTAATATAGTCAAGGAATGAAACTTCTGTTTCAATTAGGAAGGAAAGCAATGTTACCTGAAAGCAAATAAAAGAGAGTCAGACATGAATTGTGTGTTTCCCAGTTGAACAAGTAGAGACATAAGCACAATGTTTTTCGAGCTCTGTCCTTAGGACGTAATTTCCTACAGTATTAAGGGAAAAAAGAAGATTAAAAAAGATATTAAATAATTTCAGTAGGCAGCTCTTGAAAGGGAAGAGACAGATTGAGAAGTCTGTAACTGCGTTCTTTTTTCCTGTTTAAGGAGAAGGTAAGGGACAGAAGATTGTATTCCAAAGCAGGTTACCACATACATATTCAGGTTACCACATACATATTTTCTGAGTTCTGCATACTACACCTATAATTTAATAATATTACAGGGTAAATGATAATGCATCTATTCTATGGGCACTTTAACACTATTTAAAGAGAGCACTTTAACACTATTTAAAGAACACATTTATGTAATTACTCATCTCACACTAAAGGTGGTACTGAGTATTAATACAAGCCTAGAATGCAAAAATCTAGTAAAGTACACAGGTATAGGAAATATAAAAAAGTTTTAAAGTAGTATGTATATATGTATGTACATATGTATATATATATATATATGTACGTATACACACATATCTATATATATAAAAATGCAAAGGTAAGAAATCGCAGCATTTGCAGATTTTATCATTCAGAAATGACAAAGATCCATAACACAGTGTAATCTAAAGGCATTACTGGAATTTTCAGCAATCAAGTTACAGAGGAATAAACTCAAGTAGAAAAGATCTAGCATTTAAGATCTTCAAATATTGTGCAATATTTATGAAGCAAATAATTAAAATTAATTTAATTTTATTTACACAAATTCTCTCATTATGTAAGTGCAGTGGGCAGTCAGTGAAAACTGCTTAAGTAACTACTCAGAGCAAATCCATGAATAAAGATACAAGGAATAAAAAGGGAATGGAAGTCTGTCACAATATTTTGTGTCCAATTACAGCAAAATATAAAAACTGAAAATAATCCTATGTTGTAAACTTAGAATGAGATTACAGGGAGTAATTCTGTCTTCTATCCAACTTCCTTTGTCACAGTGCTGTGTGATTGAGTGATTAGCTAAGATTAAAATCACCAAATTACCCTTCTAGCTGAGAACAGAAGACCGTAACAGTGTTCTATCAGGCTATCAGGAGCATAGCCTTGCAAAAAAGACCAAAATTTTATTCATTTTCCCACTGGACACAGTAATATTAATGGCTGATCTTTTCTTACAGCTGGTTATCTTGTTCATAATTAATTTAAGGAAGTATTTTCACTGCATCTGATTTTAGAAGTTCAAAAATGGATGGAAACAACTCCTAAAGTGGCTGAATTATTTACTTACATATAGGCAATGACTACCAATGCTTCAAGCTTTATGCTGTGAATTTTTTATTTCACTCCTAGGCTTTGTTTAAAACTAACCATGTATTCTGAAACACTTCTGTCTAGTATGTAATTTGACTATCTGAATTTAAAATGACCCCTTAAGTAATAATAAATTGAGATATGCACTGTATGTACATAGACCTTAAGTGCAGTAGTGAGACAGCAGTCAATGATTTATGTCCACTGTAAGTTCTCCAGAACTCTACCTCCTATTAATGAAAATTACGGTCCTGGTGCCTGGCTTGAAAATTTAAAAATTTGTGGAATAAAGAATATCTTGGGTAAATGATGAGGACAAGAAAAACACAACTGCAGGCAAACACATAAAGTGACCATGTGGAGAAGCAGAAGGGAAGCCTGAAGGACTAATAGAAGTAAGGGCAAACGGGGACAGAGATGACTTGATATCAAAAAGAATTTACAAGACTAACAGAATAGAAGGAAAAAGAAAAGGTAAAAAAGGAAAAAGAAAATATATATTAACTGTTTATTGGAAATTTTAATGTAATTGGAAGTAAAGAACAACCAGACAGTTGATTTTGCCTGCTCAAACATGAGTAAAATATGTTTTTTCAAATGCAGACAGATACTTGTGAAGGTGTATTAAAATGAAAGCATTTTAAACCAAAATCAACATGAAAATTGAATGTGAAAATACATTTTTTGCTGTTAAGTATCCTAAGCCAGATTTCATAACTAAAATTTTGAGTATACTTTTAGCACTGGTTGAAAACAACAACTTTACCTAAGTGTCTCACTCACTAATTTAATGCAATAGAACTTGATTTTAACATGATAGATTTTAGTAAAAGGAATATGTTAGCAAAGAATAAATTACCTAATGAATTAGATATTGTATAGCAAATTTTAACAGGCAAGCTACTTATGCCAATTTTTCATAATTTAAAGCAAAGGTAGAAAAGTAAGTGTTTATTTTCTTACTGATAAACAGACTTAGAAAAGAATGTGAAAATGTCAAAATATTCCTTCAAGGCTACTTTTCAGCATGAAAGTAGCCCTTCTGACTTCAGTGGAACTGTTCATGTGGAAAAAACCCACATGGTGGACATGTTTACAAAAAACATCTGTTATAACTGATTAGGTTTTCCAATATACCAATCCTCAATATTTATCTTCACTTTTTTGTAAATGATGATCTGAATACCATGGATGCCAGTCCATCAAAGCTGAGCAACTGCTGAAAGGAAATACTTCAATTGCTATGAAATGGTTCATACACATGAGAACAGAATATGGAATGCAAACAAAAAAAGAGAAATTCTCATCCCAAACAATACTAACAGATCTTTCAAAAATAAATCTACAGAAAACCTGTTGGTAAAAAAAATTGTTGACTCTTTTTGATTTAGCCGTGGCAAGCATACTAGCTTTTAATGATGCTAGCTCAGCAGATAAATTTAAAAAGAAAATTTATTTGTAAAAGTACAGGTCTATTTCAGATAAAAATTAATAAGTGTTCAGACCAATAGTTTCAATTATTTGATGGAAATTTTGGTAGAGCTTATTTTGAAAACCACTGGTGACTTGAGAGCATACTTGGCCAAATTTTATATCAAACTCTTCAAATTAAAAAAATATGTGAAAATAAGTGCTGTGTAGAAGTAAATAGTTTATTGTGGCCTTGACAGAAAGCTCTACTCTAATCCTGTTAAATTACGAGTCAACTACACTGTTTGAAGCAAGAAGCATCCAGTAACATAAAATATATTTACTTACTGTTCCAGAATTAACATACTTTTTCTTTTTTCCTTTTTTCTTTGGATTTATTACCTAGAAACAGATACAAATATTAAAGCAGCATGATCCAATATAAAGGTAAGTGCAAGGTATCTTCAATGCAGAAAGTACTCTATTTTCAGTGCATTCTAAGTGCATTTAGCATCCTGTTTACTGATGCATCTCGATGCTGGGTGCATGTTGAAAACCAGTGAATTTATCTTTATGGTACTTGTCAGGTGAGCTGGTACTCATATTTGACAAATAAGGGATGGGGACAACAGAGGTGAGAATGTTCAATAAATCTGAGAGCTCAGTGAAACACTCTGAATTTTCACAAGATTCTGCATTTTTCTGCATTCCTGATCGCAGTGTTTCAGTGTACGGTGTCACTACTTTGTCATCTCACAATGCATCTCTTCACAATCCAGTTAATCAGCTTCCATCTGCTCTTCATAGCACCTGAGAAACATGAGAGTTTTTCTACTCCCAAGTTCTGTACTTGGTGACAGCATCTGGCTGACAGGAAGATCGAATTTCATGAAATAGGTAATTTCATGAAAATGTTGAAGATCACCACCTGACTGGCATACAGGAGTGGAGGGGGAGGGCTCAGTGCACTCCTCATAGCCAAGAATCTTCACGGAGCTGGACTACAAAGCATTAAACAGTTTTCTTGAATGTCTGGAACCCACGCATATAAAATTTGTCACTGTAGCCACCAATACAATTTTTTCCCTTTTGAATACCTACAAGTCTCATTAATTCTGTTACAAACACATGAAAACATACTCCTGCTTTTCCAGAAATGCACATGGAATTGGAAGCAAAACATTATTTTGTTAATTAGGTCATTCAACTCTCTCCTATGTATCTAGGAAATCCAATGCCTTATGGCTTACTGCCAAGTTTTACTGTAAACTATTCACAGATGTTCTGCAAATGATAAGGAACGAAAACATTCCCAATTGAAATCTTAGTCACTTATCTAGTATAAAATATTTGAAGAATTATGCCTGAAAATGGGCAAACTAGTAATACGTGTCTTCCAAAGATTTTCAGCCCAACCAAAATAGAATTACATTTAAAGATTCTATTCCTTGCACAACATAGAACACCTGTGAAATGTAAGGCAGGAAGAGACAACTATGATTTGAGGTCTTCCCAAACAGACTAAACAAGTGACTCAGTCTTTCCCCCCAGTATACCACACTGATGTTATACAGCAAATATTCTGCAAAGCTTTTACTCCTTTACACGCATGTAAGTCCATTAACACTTAAAAAATCCCAAGTAACTCCTGCCCCTCAATTTAACAGTGTCTGATGAGCAATAGATTAAACCTGTGTAATGGTGGTAATTAAACAATGCAGCAATTCTTGTTGAAGCAAAATCTTAGCCAGAAAGTGACTCCTGCTGACATTTGCCCAGAGAGGAAGATGAAGGTAACAGGCTGCCTGTCTGCCCTGTGGCAGTTCATTCACTGCTCTCCAGAATTCAATGGTCAGGCCTGAATTAGCAGCATATTGCTTGCTAGCAGTCATTAAATGCCAAAGAGAAGATTCATTTGAACTTTCTGCTTCAGGTAACTTGACAATTGGCTTCTTAGAAATTGCAAGGAACTGCACTAGAGCTTGGAGTGAAATATCATAGGAAACAAGGCAGCTAATTGGGAGCAAAGATGAATCAAATGACAGATTGTTTCTCTCCTGCAATTCATAGTACTATAATTACTATAGTATTTACATGTGGTTTTTTTTTCAAATTTCAGATAACTTTAGAAATTAAACAACACTTCAGCCTCTCAAAGTTTTACATCCCTGCAGGAACCTAGAAAGCTACAGGAATTATAATGAACCTGTTAAAAAAAGCTCAGTTGCAAAGAGATGGTTCTAGCAAGGTTCCTAATATTTAAATACGGCGCACTCACTCAAACTTCTCTACCTGCCTTAGTTAAATCTGTAAAAGCAAAACATTTTTTAAAAAGAATTTGCCCAGTATCTTTTGTTCTGATACTGCACAGACTAATCAAGTTGAAGCAGTACCCAAGTATGGAGGATTGCAGTGTGGGGAGACAAACATGAGCTGCTTAAGAAATGCATGCTGTGGCTGGGAGTATGATACTGGCACTAATTTAAGAAACTGAAAAATTACTTAAGATGTTATGACAGAATATTCCTGGTAGGGTAGGATTCATGTCAGTGATACAACAGGAGAGATTTTCACTGCACACAGTAATCTGTGTTATGACACTATTCACAGGAAACTACTGCAACTTACTGTAACTCTGGGGCTCATCTTGGATCTAAATAAGAAAAAAACCCATGGCTTTCAGTTATCTTTGTCCTGCTCTGCACAGCAACACCTTTGCACATCTTCAAAATAAAAGTACAGCACATAATTGGAGTACCCTCCTTCCCTGCCTTCTTTAGTGCTTACCTAAACCATTATATTTGTTACCATCTATATTAGGACTACGAAAATACTGAAGTTCAGTGGCAGTAGTCTGAGACCAATTAAAGGATACCTTAAGGAATAGCAAAGATCACCACACCATACAGAAGCAAAAAAAAGAGGATTATAGCCACACAGGCTTGTCTTCTCATTAGTGGCAATAATAGCTTTCCATTGTTTTCAGTATTTTTCATTGTTGTTTTCTCATTTATTTCCTGAGAGTGAGTAAATACTCATAATACTTACCTCATAAACATTGAACTGAGATTGCCCTCTTGACAACTCTCTGTAACTTGTTGTGAATTCTCCAATGAAATCATGGCTGTTTGAAAAATAATATTTTAAATCAAATGCAAAACACTTAGGAATTTAAACATGTATTTTATCAATTAATGCAAAAGAGACACGCAGCCAATATGAACTGACGCCCAAAAAACAAGCAATGGCCACAGATATAATTTGCTTAAAAATCTTTATTACTCTCTCCATTTTGTGTTCATCCTATTAGTAATGCAAATTTAGAGTTGGAAAGTATTAGCTTAAATATTTTTGATGGCTTTTGCTTAATTTACCAACAATGAGGACTGTGTTGTAAATCAGTGATTTACCCCAGTATAAGTTTACAGAATCTGAAAAAACAGAGTGGGCTACCAAAGACTCTCACCATTTCCTCAGTGGATGACCACTGGCACTACAATCTCAGAACTGTGTATAAGACTATGTAAGAGAAAGGGAGTTTCTAAAAGCATGAAAGGAGCAACTTAAACCAGAAAAGACCAGGCCTCCCAATCTGTGTAAAATGACATTGGACTCTTAAGGGGAAGACCCAAAGCTTATTTCAGCTCCTCTGTCTTTCTATCTGGGAAGAGAAAAACAATCCACAGAGGCTACTCAGCTTATGTTATTACTAGAAAGCAGGGGTTATCAAGCTTCTCCTTTCTAAATTCTAAATTCTATTCCTGCTCCAAGAACACATTTGACACTCCTGTGCTGTTCATGTTTTAAAAACTTTGTCAATGCATAACAGGGCTGGCACACTTACAAGGAGCCTGTGAGCACAGCAGGGAGCTGTAGTGGGGAAGCACTGCTGAGGAAGGTGCCAGGGTCAGGAAACTGGGGCACAGAAACCACAGCCAGAGCTGCAGGTTTGTATCTCAGGCAGGTACCAGAATGGAAGGACTGCAGGAGTCAGTGTCCCAACTATCAACTACATAATTCCCAGCAGTCACAAGTTCTGCTCCCACTCTCTGGTCTGCCCAACTGAACCTTCCCCACTGCTGCTCCAGATTTTCCCAGCTGTGCCCTAAGAAGGCATTGTGTTTCCTCTACGCTCTGCCTCCACATCTGGTGAGCTATGAAGCTAACTGTTTTACCTTCCCTCCAACAGTAAACTACAATAGAAATTCAGTTTTATGACTTTGTGACTTGCAAAACTTGCTTTTAAGAAATTCAGTAAACCTCTTGTTAAGCTGTAAATATTAAAAGCAAATTTAAGTAAATCTGAATGTTGCAAGACGAAAAATGGAAACAATCCATAGTAACATGAAATTTCTTTCTTGCTTTATTCATAATGAAAGTAAACAAAAAAGAAGCTCAAACATAAATCTCATTTTCTGACATCAGCATGAATTCACAAAGTATGTAAATCAAATAACTAAAAGGTTCAGTCATCATGGCAATACAAAATAAGCAAAACATACTGTAAGAAAACTTGAGAAATACTGTATGTTAAAGATATTCCTCATTACCCAGATTCAGAAGGGACCACCCCAAATGAAACACTCTCCTTTCAGCTGGGAGATCATCAAATTGCTTCCAAAACAAAGACTTTTCTTAAGAAATGTATTTTGAAGTTATATCTCTGCTTAAACTCTCTCCAGACTGCAGGGCCTATTTAAGCAGGGAACAGAGGAAGCCATCCACAAGGTGTATTTAACCTTGGATAACCATGGCACTGGAGAAAAAGATATATTGCTTAAAATGGAACTTTTCCCTTTTGTAACAGTTCAAACCTTTTATTTTCAAATCAAGTTGTATATTCTCATGGCAGAAATCCAAACAATAGCTCAATGACTGCACACAAACATGCTGCAGCAAACAGGAAACATGACCCATTCCAGACAGGATTGTCTCTGGGGAGCTTAAAAGTAATTGCTCCTTTAAGTCTAGGAGACACTGGAAAGCTTCCTTTCCCTATGGCTATATACAAACACTGACAAGACCTGAGCTAGAAAGATATGATTACTCTGATGAATAATGTTAAAAAGGCATGGGCATACACAACCAGTCTCAGAACCCTCTGCACTTAAAAGAGCATCAAACTGGACCTTTACAACCAGTATTCAGGTAGATGCACACGCCAGCACTAGGCTGCCTCTGAAGGCTCAGTGCCTGCTGGATAAAATATGCCTTTTCCAGATGTGTAAGTCATTAAAATAAAGTATTAATAATTTACATATTATATAAATTATATAAATAATAATTTGTATATTATAATAGATAATAATAAAATATTCCAATATTAGTCATCACACTTTAGCAAATGGATCTCCTCATTAGTCTCTGGACTGAGAATCCAAAGTACTTATTCTCTTTGCCTGCCTAACATCAAATTTTCCTAGACTTACAGACTCATTCATGAGCATCACATCAGAACACTGAACCAGAAAGTCTTAGCACACAGAACTATCATTTAAAGCCCATCTCCCTAAGTTTTCAGCTTTTAGCCCTGTATTTTGAAGTGCTAAAAATCACTTTTGAAATTGTATTAACTTTGAAATTTTTTTATTATCTAAAGGAAAAAAAATAACAGAGGAAAGGTCAATCATAATCAGAAGCATGTCAACAGGTAAAGAGAAAATGCAAGAATTTAAAAATCTACTATCTGGAGAAGCAAGATGAAGGACAAAAAATAAGGTGGAAGAGTTCAGAATCTGAAATTTAAAATTGCTCCTGCAGTATTCTCAGATGAATGCTTCTGTGGCCCCAGGTTAGCATGACAATATTTACAGCTTTATAACTCAACACCTCCCCCCATTTTTTTGTGTAACAGATTGTAAACATCAAGACTGTGAAATGATTTTTGCAACACATATGCTAAGTGATATTTTTTCTAAAATTAAATTAAAAAGCTTTCAGAGAGAACTAAAAACATCATAGTATTGTTGATGTGAAGTTGTACAGTGTCTTGTTTTTTTCCTTCTGTTAGACCTGTCTGCAAGTGCTTCATATATAAGGACATACAATAAAAAAACCCTAAAAATATGACTCTGTGAAACAACTGGGCTTGTCCCAGGTAACAAAACCAAGTTTTGTGACTTCTTATAGCATCAAATATTTTGGGGTTTGTCACAGCTCTTAGAAGCAATAAAAGGTATCAGAACAAGTTGTTCACATGTTGACAATTTTTGTGCAAAAACTGGTCTGACACAGATGTTTAATACATAATTGTGTTAATGTTACCAAGTGCATGTATTACTTTTTGTCAAGAAGTTTTATGTGATATTTGAAAATATATGAGCTATTTGATGATGATAATATGATCATGATATTACATTACAATTACTCTAACAACCTAATGTAGGAATATGAAGGAAGAAGCTGAACACAAAGCACCATGGTGATATTTTTCAAAGCACAGGTAACGCAGAATGGGGAAAAGGAAAAACAAACTTCATAGTCAAGACTCAGGAAGTCAAAATCAAGTCAAGTCATGATTCAGAAATCAAGTATATGCACCATAATTTTGTCTTCCTGATTGCAGAACAGCCTGTAATATTCAGAATAACTTGCTTTGATACCTAGAGAGCAGGCAATCTTTCAAAGATTGGTCCTGCCCAGTCTGCACATCTCGGGATCAAACAGATTCAGTGTGGTGAGGTGTCTAGCTGGTGTAACAACAGCTTATAAAAACTGTCCATCACAAATGGAAATTAATATAAACTGAGGAACAGGTGAGTTGTATAAAAAATCATTAAACTCTTGAATGGGATTCATTTCAGATATACTTGGCAATCTCAAAGTTGAATTAGGCACTTAGGTTTTGCTATCATCACTCTGTAAGTTAATAGGCACCACCAACTGGCACTTTATTCCAGGTAGGATGGATTCAATCAGACCATTCTCCCCTGTAAGCCACTGAAGTAGCTTAAATGATTAGTTCAATCTACTTGTCTGATTTTTGCATTGTCTACAGTCACATGAGATGAGTGCTGTCTCATCTTTCAGAGAAATTTTGCATATAAGATGTCAGTGCTCGGTATGCTCTATACTCAGAGAGAAATCAAAAAGAAAAAAAAAATACCATTAGAATAAAAAGGAAAAACGTAAATGGTCCTCCACTTTTTGTTTTTTAGATATTAATTTTATAGATATTTAGATTGTGATGTCAGCAGACGCAGATAGTATTTGAAACTATTTGGGACTGGAGAGGCTAATTGCCTAAAATCTACAGCATGTTCAAGATTTCACTCAGACTTGCAGTTACTTAGTGATATTTGTCAGATTTCTTCCTTTTCTTTCTACTCTTACAGACATTGGATAAAGTGATAGCATGAGGGGTTTGATACCTTGATAAAAGATAATTCTTATTTTTTATCAACTTGGCAATATGATTTAACTGTTCACTGCTAGCTTATTTTCAAAAAATGTGGTTTATACACAAATACATAAAATTTTTAAGGATTTGCAAAATCTCATTGAGGAAAGAATGTTAATAGAAATTCTAACTGGGATGCAATGATTTTTTGCTACTATGGCTTTTAAAATTTAAATACACTTATTTTAATTGCTAGAATGTGTTATTTTGTCTCTCCAGGGAATATCTGATCAAGCAGGATGAATTTACACTGGCAGGTATTCATAGAGGGTAAATGTGAGATAAGAATGCTCAATAATCAACAGGCTTCATGATGGAAAACCAGAAAGATGAAATTACAATCCGAGAAAGCTAAATAGGCTTTTGGGTCTTGTCAGCAAGGAAATGAACACTAGCACAAGATAAATTTGCCTATTATGATTACAAGACATGTTGCCACAGAAGCACAATATCATTATCTATAATACTAGAAGCAAATTGCATTTGTAGTATTAAAGACATTACTGTGGAATAAATAATATGCTTTTAAAAATCAAAATTCAAGTGAATTTTTATATATTTTAAAATCTAAATTAAGATTAATAGTAAATAATTAAGACAAACCAGCTTAAAGTTAAATGGAAATAAACATATTACTGTATTACATTTCAGTTTTAGTACCAAGACTTATGAATACAGTTTCTAATCAAAGTATTAAGATATAAGCTCAAACATTTTTAAAAGAACAAGACGTACTAGTCCCTGTGTTAAAACATAATACTACCTTGTCAAAATAAAGGCAATTTGAAAGGTTCATTTCTTCAAAGAAAAATGTAGAGCCAGTACACTGGGGTTTACAGCTATTAAGAAAAACAGATATCCCTCCTGAATTTAGCAACAGAAATCCCACGTATATTCCAGTGTCTTCTTTCAAGGGGAGTGAAAGAAAACTCAGGTCTTCCAACTCCAGAGTTCACAATAATGTTTTGATGAAAACAGACACAGAAATGAACATTAAGACCCAATCTGAAATTAAGGTAATTAATAGGTGGCTTCTACATTGCAATATTTAGGTCACTATGAGCAGCCATTGCAGGGACATGCATTTTATCATGTTTCAGGGATGAATATATACACACAGCAGGTTTGAAATAGCCTAATTCATCAGTATTCACCACAACTGCAAAACCACAGAGCTGTATCACAGCAGAATTTTTCTCTAGTACCTGTACCTCTAAGTACTGACAAATAACTAACTTTCTCTAATATTATGCTAATAATATTTCTAATATTTCTCATTATTATGCTGGACACTAAAAACATTTATAAAATGTATATATACATTTATAAAGTGTATAAACATGCAGGATAAGGGATAACCCTTAAGTTAAACAGAAATATTGTCTTACCTTCCATCTCTATCCCAGTCATACACTTCTACTTTAATTGTCCTAAAATGAAAAAAACCAAAACAATACAACCCTATTAAAATGTGAAGTATGTACCCGGATTGCTTTTAAGATTAACAGCATATGGGTGCATCAGTTGTGCCAAATCCTGAAAGCAGAATTTTTCAGTCATTTCTCATGGGGCAGTGAATAGCCTGTCAGATAACACAACACATCTTCATAAATCAATAGCTAAATACAGTGGAAACTAAGGAAACAATAAAACACATTGGAAGTTTAACCAATACATTTTTACTTGCTGATGCTCTGAATTTTCTGTGGTTTTTTGAATAAAATGATTCTTTAAACCTTAAAGTATTATCAAAGTTTTTAAGAACTGTTTCCTTATGAGTAAAGTGAACCCTTGAGGGCAGCTCTAAACTTGCTTCAGGGATGACTGCGAAACAGATAAAAAGGAAAAAGCAGACATTTCCAGAATAAAGATCAATCATATTCCTTAAACCTCAAGACTGGATTTCTTAAAATGCAAATACTACAGAGCACATTACCATCAACATCCTTGATGAAACAGGAAAGATATAAGAGGTTAGAGATAGTATGTAAGCTTATTCATCTCCTTTTACTACAGAAAGTATATATATGTAAGCAAATTCAACTGTCGCTAACAGGAATCCTATTTGGCCTAAAATGAACTGAACACAGGACAGAAAAATAACACATCCAGACCTCCTGTATTTTAAGCAACAGGTTAGCCTACTTTTATTCTTCAGAACAGTTTCATGTGAAGTCATCAGGGCTGTCTTATTAAGAGAGGGGACAAGAATCTAAGCAACTGCATTATAATTTGCTTCCCTGCAAGCTGATCCTCATTCTTCCAATCACATACAGTCAAATATATATTGATTAATTTTCTTTACTAAGAAGGGACTCTTCTGGGATAAAGCTGAGCAACAGCTGATATTATATACAATATAATATCAAGTAATTCACACCTGGATTATTAATTTTTTATGATATTCCAAAATAGGTAAAGGAGTTGCTTTGTCTGGATGGACCTCTTTTCAACTCAAATTTAAAGACTCCTAACCACACCATTTGTTATATTTTATAGCTCTTGCATAATTCAGGTTGGATTTAAGTAACCTTACAATGAAAACTGATTAAAATGGAAGTTGTTCTGCCAAACAAAATGAAAAAGAACCCCAAACCTCTTTTATCCCACCAAGTATTTCAACCTTCAAAGGAAACTAATTTCACATTCAGATGAATTCAGCAAAAAAAAGGCGCTATCACATTTTTTCCCCTAGACAATCATTATTTTACTGATGTTTGAAAACCTGTTGTAACAGACAGAACACACTACTAAGTTAAGATTTACATGAGGTTTAGTGGGATTTAAGTTTTGAATTGTCTTACAAATCTGTGTTCAAATAGCAAAATCATCTCAGTGAGAAAACTTGGATTATTAAAATAAATAATTAAGAATATCAAGATAAATTCCTGAGAAGGATCTTCAGACAGGTAACTGCAGTAAGAGCAATTCATCCTTGAATAAAGCTCCTCTCTACTGAAATTTATTTCATATTAAAGGATTAATTACAGATCTTGACTTTTATCTATTTTGCATGACATGCAAGATATTAAAAGACCTTTCCAATCTTCACATACTGAAACTTAACCTTTACCTTAAAGGACACAGTTTAGATGATAGGTTTCCTATTTTAGTATTAAAAAAAAAAACACCTTTCATTTAAAATAATCAAGGTTAGACATGGGTATCCATGTTTTAAATGAAAAGGTGGACAGAGTTCATTCAGAAGCATGCATTAGCTGAAGATTTAGTCTCCACAACACTAGAATAAACATTTACTGTGACATGTTTCTACTAATGACATTATTCCCACCTTTCACATCTATCACAGAATCCAGAGCACCAAAATTTTATCTGTGAAACTATCACTATCTTAAAGAGACTTTTGGGGACTCTGTTTTTATGCATTATCACGAGGATGTTAGCAAGTTAATCCTAACCTGTAGAAAGAAGGGTTTTCTAATTAAAAAACCTCAAACCTCCGAAGTTTTTCTGGACTATCAGCAGGTTAATTTAAATAACCGCTAATGACTACTTCTTAATTTGAAACATGATTGTTGCATGCAAGGACTATGAAGTTTCATGGAACCTTTATTCACTGGACACATTATGTTGAAAGCAGATCAACAGCAGATACACAGTAATAATTTGAGGAGTGCTGTTGCACTTTTAAGTTCCCTTAATTTGGAATGCTGGAGTTATTTCAATATACCCACACATCTTTTCTAATTATTATGAAAACGATTTTTTAAAAATATGATAAACAGTGTAGAGTCCAGAGACTAGCTTAATGAATACTATTTTGCTTATGCATTATGCACATTAACCCAATTACAAGTAAAAAATTCTGTCTGAATATGCTCATTACAAAATTGATTCATTTTTACTGCATCTAAGTGAAAGAGCAACCAACATGGCCATTTTTAAGAAGTCCAAAAATACCTATTTCCACTGAACTAATTTGTTTGTTATTAGTGGTAAAATGTTGATTAAAAGTACGATAGTATTACCACCTAAAGATAGATCCTTTTGCATGGAACCACTGAAAACTTCAGATCTGAAGATGACTACCTTCTGTGTTTCTCTTCTACTGATTTATGTATTTAAAGGCTTTCCATTATCAGCATCCTCTGACATTACATTGTCACCCAAGGAAAACACATGATCATTGTTTTTCATTGAAACACTAAAAAATACTTGTGTACACTTGTCACAGAGACCATGCTTTAAATTAGTCTTTTCTTTTTAATTCACACCATAGAGAGCAAAGAATTTTTTCCAGAAAACACCACTAGCATCTCCTACAGATTTAGCATATTTGCTTTATTTTTCTAAATTCTCTAATGAGATGAACTGTTTTAAGCAGCTATTATCCTTTCAAAATGTTGATTAGATAACACCAGGGCCTGGACTGCATAGAAAAAGTTACATACAAAAGAACACACGAGTTAGGGAGTAAAAAATTGTATATGCTAAAAAAGTTTTAGCCACAGCTTACCGGTCATAGTCTCCATTACACAGTGCTCTGACAGAAATCTTGAATGCCTGCCACACTGGATTTAATGTATTTTTTACAACTTCTGTTTTGTGGCAGATTGTAAAACTGTAATTAAAACAAAAAATAAAGATGCATTTTGTATTTATTTACTTTTTCTTTTGTGTCATTGAAGATGGAATTAAAAGAGCTGTAATCATTCATACCTACAATGTCCATATAAAATATAAGGTAAGAAAAAAAGAAATATGGTGAAAACGGAAGGAAGGAAAGACTGAAGGGATCCACTGGAGAGATAGTATAGACTAGAGCGCTAAACAACTATCTAAATGTTTTTACCCAAAACTTCAACAGCCACTTAACCATTCGGTGAGTATTTCCATCCCACTTGTTAAAACAGACCTTGTACATACAGGAATTAGTCACAGATCCAGAAAGAAAATGATCTTGTGAGGATCTAACTCTTGCTTAGATATTAAGAAACTGATCCAAGGGAATGGTGACTTTCACATTCTTATTCCCCACTCTGTCCATGATTTTTTAACCAGAGCTGTCTTAGGTAAAACATATATGCCTCTGTGAGATTCCATTATCACCATCACTCATGAGCTGTATTAGCACATTCTGCTTTCTCTAAATGATGCAAAATTAAAATACCTCTTTTGAACCCCCATCTTGGGGACTGAATCGTTCAAAAGAAAACAAGAGACAAGGTCACTGGTGAAATTACTACTGAAATTCCTCATGCAGTTGCAACTAAAGCTATCCTTTGAGGGAATGTCCTCCTTGTGCCCCAAATGCCTACACTTTTATCCTGGCTGTGATTCATAAGACATGACCAAAGCCAAAAAAAATTAAAAAAGGAAGCATGAAGCATCCTTTTGCTACAGGTGCAGAAGTACTGCCCCAACATCTTGTTGGATTCAGGAGACCCCATAAAGCATCAGTGGCTCAACACTCACCCCTTAGAAGGAAGAGGGCAAGAGAGGCTGCATGTACCAGCACTCCCAGTAATACCCACAGAAAGTCCACCAGTGACCTTAATGCCACTCACAAAGGAGCTGTAACTCCTCTAGGCTTGCAGTTTTACACAGGCAGTGTTTACTCAGGAAACTGTCCCTGTAATCTTCCTCCAAGAGAAAAAGAGCAGGTAACAGACACACACCCATACACAGATTTATGTCACCAGTTCCAGTTAAGCTACAGAAAAAAAGTAGTATCATACATGTAGCCTTAGGTTTGATGTATGTTAGATGTGAGGACTTTCAGTTTCCAAGAAATCTTAACCTGCCAGTAGAGCCCCACAAAGGCAGAGTGTTGGGTTGACCACGGCACATCAAGGCTTAGCAGTGGAACAGAAGAGATTAGTCTACTTTAACAAATTAAAGCATGAATATAGCAAACAGCCGTTCGTAAAAATTATAAATTCTATTTTGGGGATTTTTAAATTCAATTTCCTAGAACTCTGTCAAAAAGATAAAAGATATTTCCTAATTAAAATTTGCAGTATACAATGTTTGTATCTAACACAATTTCTAAGCAAGAACCTATTTTGCAGCTCCAATTTCCTTTGATAATTCAATTTAATTGGATACTATATCTTATAAAAAGTAGCACTGTTTAGCTATTTTATTACAATTAATTGTCATAGTGCTCTACATTTATGAGACGTGTACCTCTTAGAACCCTAAAGTGCAGTATTTGATCAATTTGTTTCAAGTTTTATTCCTGTACTGCACAACATGACAAACTGAAACCCAACAAACACTATAAAAGAAACACAGCTTAATCTGAAAAGTGTAAAAAAAAAAATAAAAACTATATTATCTGTAAATAATTGACTAATGATTAGCAGCAAAAATACTCAACAGGTACCTACCTGCCATCTTCATTGCTTCGATGAAATACAAGGAAAGGATCAGATTTCCCAAAGAAGTCTTTCTTGTCTAGCTTGTTTGCACAAAATTGCATTAGAACTGAATCCTGAAATCGGTAATAAAGAAAAATTACATACAGCAAGCAGTCTATGACACTAAAAAAAACCAAATTCATTGAACTATGCAAACAGAAAACAAAATAAACTGGAGTGTCTGTCTTCTGAATGCCCTCTACATATTCACATTTGTGCAATGTCTTCATAGTGCAGTTTGAATGGCTGGAACCAAGAATTCCTTTGTAGGGACACCAGAAAAAGAACAATTTTCTACGCTAAAATGGCTCAGGATTTTTCAAGGATTTCCTGACATCCAAAACTGTATTCTGAAAGAAGTAGATGCACTGACAAGGAAATTATATTAGAATTAATTTTAAAAACTCAAGTCAGACATGACTCAGTGTCATTCCTTCAGTGACTTAGACCTATTGTTGTTTGCTCCTATTGCCTGTCCAGCAAATGGCTGCTGGCTCTTAAGAATCTGGAACTTTCAATAAAATGAGCCTGAATGGTTCATCCAATCGGACAACAAATAAGGAGAAAAGTTTCTTTGCTGTGATCAGGCAAACTGAAAGTCACAGAGGTCACATTTTGGGCAAAGTCAAGAATGAGAAAAGGATTATAAATGCAAAGATAAACCTGCAGACTCACCAGCTAACTGAGGCAGGGCCTGCTGGAAGACTGTTCCATACATGGACCTGGAAATGCAATAGCAACTAGAGGAGGATGAAAATGTTGACTCACCACTGAGTGGGGCAGGGGACCAGGTGACAAAGGACATTGAAGGTCCATGTTTCTCATAGCTTTCTATGTCTTGGTCTTACTGCTAAGATTTGCCTTCAAGACTCTTGGGAACCTGAGACCCAGACCTGAGAAAGTCTGGAACAAGGATAACTTGCACTTGGTAGAGGAGGACCAGGAAAGGTAGCATTTAAAACAGAACAGACATACAGAAGTCCATGGGACTTGGTAGGATGCACCCGAGAGTGCTGATGGAGTTGGCTAATATCACTGTGGAGCCACTTTCAGCTATCTCTATAAAGTTATGATATTCAGGGAAAACTCACATCTTTGAGAAAGGGCAAGAGGATCCAAGCCAGTTTTATCCCAAACCCTTAGATGATAGAGCAAATAATCCTGGAAAACATATGCAAGGACATGAAAAAGAAGAAGGTGGCTAAGACATCAGCAAGGATTTACAAAGGGGAAATTGATGCCTGATCCACTGGAAGCCTTTCCTCACAGAATGAGAAGCTGAGTGGATGAGAGGAGCCTAGTGGATGCTGTTTATTCTTAATCTTAGCATGGCCTTAGACACCGTCTCCCATAAACCCTTGTTCACAAACTAATGAATTATAGACTAGACAAATGGACAGCGAGGGACACTGAAAAATGGCTGAACTGCTGGGCTTCAAAGGGTCATATTGAGTGACACAAAATCCACCTGGGACCAGCCACTAGCAGTGTATCCAAAGCATCAAAAGTGGGCCAAGAATGTTGAGCATCTTCATCAATGAGCTGGGTGACGGACAGAGTAGACCCTCTGCAAGTTTGCAAACAATACAAAACTAGAACTAGCAGTTTATACAACAGAAGGTTGTGCTGCCATTCAGAGATATCTGATACAAGCTGGAAAAACTAGCCAATATGAACCTCATGGGGTTCAACAGAGTGAAAGGATATGTACTGTACTTGGAAGGGAATAACCCTATGCACCAGTACAGGCTGCAGACCAAACAGCTGGAAAGCAGATTGGCAGAAGAGGACTGAAGGGGCTTGGTGAACACCAAGTTGTTCAATGTGCCTTTGGCAGGAAAGGCCAACAGCCTGCTGGGCTACATTAGGAAGAGTGCTAGCAGAAAGTTGAAGGAAGTGACCCTGCTCTGGTGAAGGCTGCTCCTGAAGTACTGCTCATTCCTGGAGCACTGTTCTAGGCTCCCCAAGGAAGACACAAACATGCTGAAGCAATTCCACAAAAAGCATCGCTAAAATGATTAAGGGATTGGACCATCTCTCATCTGAGGAGAGGCAGAGAAAGCTGAAATTATTTAGCCTGGGGAACAGAAGGTTTATCAATTTGTGTAAGTATATGACACATAAACAGCCTATGGTTAGTGGCATCCAGTGGAAGCAAAGGTGGCAATATGTATATACCTGAAATATGAGAAATTCCACTTAAATATAAGGAAAATTTTTACTCTAAGTGTGCTGAAAAGTAACCCTGTAACAGAGTAATTGTGTAGATTGCTTGGACTCCCAAAACCCAACTGCAAAGAGCCCTCAGTAACCTTCCCTAAGAAAGCCAGGAGTATTGGACTAGACAATCTTCCAAGGTTTTTTCCAATCTCAGCAACTCAGTGATTCCTAAATAATGAGTTTTGGAATAAATTTCATTTTATTTATGAAAAGCAATGAGCACACTTACTCTGCAACATCCTAGTTCCTCTGCTGTTACTATGACAGTTCCACACTTCTTCCCAGGAATTCCGCTGCAAGAAAACACAACCACATCACCTTAATTCCTTAATATAATGTATGAAAGTTACAAATGACACAGAGAGCACATGGTAAGTTTTCAAGTCACAAAGCTGATGGAATGTAATTCAGTTTCCCTTTTCTGCCACTTGATCTGTGTAAAAAAGTTGATTTACCTTAAGTAAATTGGTAATGAGTTGCATATTTATTCTAACTAGAAAGAAACACATCAGTTTTAATATTAAAGAAAACAGCATTAAAAGTTTAAATAGGTTGAAATAGTAACAGAATTCTACTGTCCAGCCTCCCATTGATGTATCCTTTAGAGATGACTCTACGATTGATTTGTGAAAAACATCCTATTTCAAGCTTTACTTAAACAAAATATCTAAAATATAGTTAAAAGTAAACACCAGCATTATTTTACAGCATTTATTCTGAAATGTCTACTGAAGAAGACACATAATTATCTCACCATCATATCTGATACAGGAGTTGCAAAATAAATTACTATTCACCCAAGCAGCGATTTAAAATATATGCTGCACACCAGAAAGCCCAAAACAGTTCCTCAGCATAAAAAACAGCAGAGAAACAGAAAACCCACACATAATCTGATAGCATTCAGTGCCAGCAGCCTTTTGGAGGGGAAAACATTCAACACAGAAGGCCATGGGCCTTATAAAAGGAGGACAATATTAACATGATGGTTGATAAAGAGGTGAAATACTTCTTCAAGATTAGCACAAAATTTCTTTACAGAACAAAAAGTTCTCATTATTCAGGAACTAAAAACTCTACCAAGTGACTTGTGCAGCTTTTGATACTATTAGGTACAAACTTTGTATGCTTAAATATATATGCATGAAAATAGTACTGGACCATTTGCAGACACCAAAGGGTTTGTTCTCTCATAAATTCCCTTACAAATCATTCATTAAGAAAAAAATCCTTAAATGTAAAGTAAGCACTGTGACAAAAACTTCAGTGGTCACAGATCAGGCAAATGGAACAAACTTTAACTAGTAATTAGGCCCTGTAAGAAAATAATAAAATAATTTCAAACTGGTTGAAATTTCAAGTACAAAAAAAAAATCATTACTTAGTGATTCATCATTACAGACCAGTCTATCCAATTGCCAGAGAAATATTGACTAATACTATGTTGAAGACAAGCATGTAAGAGTTCCACCTGTTTAAATCCAGAATGCAGTGCCACTGCCCATCTTCCATAGCTCTAAGGGATAGCTGGTAGTGAGCAACCCTGCAACTGGCTCTATTGCACTGAAATTACAACAGAAAATTTATGTTCAGACTAGTTTCTCGGGTTTCTCTGGAAAGAGTTACAGATCATGGTTTTTGGGGTACTAATTATTGATAGATAGATAGATAGATAGATGATAGATAGATAGATATTAGCTGTAATCTGTATAGCATAACTGCAGTCAACTCCACCATTCAGAGCTAGTTATCTGAAATGCAGATATAGAAAATGTGCCAGTCTAAGTGTGAACAGGGTGCAAATTGAATAAAGGGAAACAAAGTAGGAAAATCTACATTTCAGTGGGTCCTACTGGACTTGAGAGTCCAGAACCTGTAATTTTCTCTACAATGATCACCTCTTTTTGCACAGTATTTGAAGGAGCAGGTAATTTCACTGTTAGAGGAACAGAAGAGACAACCATTATCAAATGAAAGGTCTTCAACAATACCTGCATGTCTAGATAAGATACAGTCCTAAGAAGTAACTATTGTCTCCTTAGAACAAATTATTCCACAACTGACACACCACATCTGCTGCACCAAGAGAAGTTTAAAAGGACACTCTGAAGAGTACTTGTGCTTTAACAAGGACTGAAAGGAGTCTGTGTAAAAGATGACAATTTATGTGGAAATTCAAATCTGAGAGGTGAAAAAGAGCGTCCAATTTTGCAAGCTGGAATTGCAATGAGGCAGTGGATGGAACATTTTTCAGGTCATTCAAAATTTTACAGTCTTATCCCAGAATTTGCAGAGTCTAGCCCTCTGATAGTCACATCCACAGATAAAAGGACAGGACAAATATGTGTAGGAAGTCAGTTCAGGTGTTCTTCTATCAGTTATGTTCACAGCAAGATGACAGGAGAAAGAACTTTACATAAGAGGCCAGCTGGCTCCAGTACAGCCTCATCAGCAGGCAACATTCAGATGTGAATAACTAGCATAGAACACTCATTAAGCTTTGCAATAGCCCTATCTCCTAATCAAAGGGAATTCCTACAGAAATGCACTTAGCAGATCCTGAAAAAAGCCACTGCTCAGTTATAAATGTGGCTAGCATCTTCTCTCTATGAAAACAGAACATGCAAAGATCTAACTCTGGATAATGTCTGAGCAGGTGACATTTTCGTGAGAGAAAAATGAAACCACACCATTTCTGGAAGTAGATGTATCTGCACATTATCCTTTCATGTCAATACAGCTGGAACATGCGAGGCCAGTCAGAGTAAATCTTACACAGACAGCCTGTTTTTAGAAGGCATTTAATGAATCTAGTAACCCAACAGGTAAAGAGAACAAACATTACTATTAAAATGTCACATTATCCATTTCATCTTTGAATTACTAGAATTATTTTCCAATAGAAATTATCCAAAGGAGATGTTCACATATGTACCTGACCAGTCTGTAAAATAAAGTGCAACACTGAAGTATGTCCTTGAACAAAAAATGCTCACTGTCAGAAGTGCAACAGGCTATCACACTACAATACTGGGAGCAAGACTCTCCTGTAACAGACTGCATAAAATTCCAAGTCCTTAATGGCATCAGAAACAGAGAGGGAGGTTCAGGGGACAATCTCACAATTGCCAAGAAGAAATACTATCAGGTTCATGCCTCAGAGCTGTAATCCACTGCTGCTTGTAATACCAATGAAATTGCACGGCATGCATGCCATGTAGGCAAGGAAAAATGTGAACTGTGAACTTTTGTACTTGGCATGAAGAAGTGCAAGGTGTGTTTTAGCCTTCCTGCTTGACCACAGCAATGGTGACCCTCTAGGCTTGAGACGTTTGACTCTGAGGAAGGACAAGACTACCCTTTCATTGTAGACTTCCTAAGGGAACTTTCCTGCATGATACACAATCAGACTCAAAGCTGGACAGCTCACAGCAGCCACAGAGTCCTGAATTGTGTAAGACTTTTGTAAATGCTTAAAATAGATAGAGCTGAAGAATAAGCTTCAAGTCTTTCTAATTTTAATTTTGAAAGAACATCAGAGCTTACCTGAATGCCAATCAGAGAATGGAATTCAAGCTTCTCAAACTGCTTAAGTATAAAAAGTGCTACTTCTGTAGGGTAGCTGATTTGGACTAAAATGGCACCAAGCATTCTCTAATTTGTACATACATTGGCAGAGAACTGAAGAGGGAAAATGTTAATGAACTTCAGAAATATGGCGAAAAGATAAAGCTCTTGTAACTCATAGATCATAAAGAGCATTCATGCTATGAAAACACAGACCTGACGTCATAAAGAGAATAGTAAATTCAAAGCAGTAAATAGCCTTAAGAAGACATGCAATATTGTCTATTTAATTAATTCTCATTGTTTGAATATTTAAAGACATTAAACACACTTCTATAACCAAACAAACCTGAAATGCAATGCAATAGTTAAATGAATAACAGAAATGTCTCCTAGACACCAAGATGTCCAGACTTCAGAGAGTCCAGAATGGACAATCACTCCGGCACAGTTGTCAAATCACAGCACTGTCAAAAGTACCAGTGACAAAATAAAACAGGGACACTATGAAGAACTGATACAAAGTCAAACACTTTCTCATTAACTTGTGCATACCCACATGTTGGGTCCACTTAGTAACTACCACACAAGAGAATATCAGAACCCAGACCTGAGAAATGCTTGTTTACCCAAGAGAAAATATATTACACAGGCCAACACAACTACGAAGACCCTTTTTCCACAGAATCTTCAGAGATTTTTTTTTCCATTTCTCATAGAGAATTTCAAACTTTAAACTTCATCTGTTACTCATTTCAGACTTCATTTAACCTGTACCAAATTTTAACTGCTGAATGGATGCTTTTTAATCTACATGTTCAAAAGGAATTTTCTCAGGGAAAAAAAGTGTACTGAACTGAATAATTTACTAATTGAGGACAGAGACAAATCTGAAGACCTTCAAAAAGTCAGGTAAGATCTTACTAAATATAAGTGTCTTCAAAGTCAACACTTTCTCTGACCAAGTAGAGGTTGTCAACCACAGGCTTCCAGTATAATCAACTGGCAATCAGCCAACCCAGTTGGGTTGGAGTTGTGACAGTGCAATTCACTGCTAGCATAAGCTAGGCCAGGACAGTGAAAAGTCAGTGAGCTGCTGTTTTAGTAGAAGTAAAACAGGTCCAACCTTTTCCAACTGACAAGACAGGATTTCTGTGCTCAAACTGTGCAGCCATCAAGAACTAAAAACATGTCCAGAACAAGCAGTGACTGTGTGTTGCCATCGCACAGTGCTGGGACTCTGGTTCTCCTGGGACAGCCCTGGAGCTGGGCAGGGATTGTTTCCTCAATTGTGTTACTGGAATGCCCCTGCCTGTGCCTTGTACCTCTGTGATTCTTTGGGTTTCCATAAGCTGATGACTCTCCTGGGATGGGTCTGAAAGGAGCCAGGGCAAGGTATTTGGGCTCCCCCAGCAACCATTGGGACAATTCTCATTTGTTTGCACACAACCTTTTTAATCACATAACCTAACACAACTTTTCTATTATGACACTTACTGTACTGGTCCTCAAGGTTATTTCCTAGACATGTTTTTAAAAGTTTAATATCTAGAATGAGATTAAGGGGAGAATCACAAAATACTGTTGTCTAAAACCACAACATTTGCTGATGTTAATAATTTTGAGTGATTGTATTAGAAATCTGATAATCTGGTCATCTGATTCTTCAGTGTTTCTTTGTGAAGGTTTTTTTTTGCAGGAACTCAAATGCTTGAACAAAAGGTAACACAATTTTTATGATGTGCTAATTTGCAAACTAAAAAACATTTTTTAGATTAGTACACTCAAGCTATTTCTAATGCAAAACATAACAAGGTTGACAAAATCTTTGGATTAGTCAATTCCTTTGCTAATTGTCCAAAATGAAACCTAAATTATCATCGCATATATAAAGAAAGACTTCTTTTGCATGTAACTATTTACCCTCTCTTAAAAGCCATATCTGTCAATTCTGTAGATCAAGATACCTCACAGCAAAAAAGCTCCACAACTCCTGCCTCATGCAGCAGTATGCATTCATCCAACATCCCAGAATACTTACACAATTGATTTTTCCAGTCTGCTCCCCTGTGATCCCACTATTTCTCCCAGTGTACAAAACATCTGTCCCAAAAAATCCTGAAAAGCAACAACATAAAAACTCAGAATTCATATTTCACACAATGAAATTTGGTTTCCCATTTATCTGAGCTGTTCCCTACTGAAGAACAGGTTCTGCTGAACACCACATCTTAGAAATAACTATGCAATAATGAATCATAAACAGACACACTACCACCTATTTGACATAACAGTAGGTTACATTTACAGATGTAATTCTAAGTCACTACAGGGAGCATGTAATTGGAGATAAATGGCTAAAAGTCTCATCTTTTCACTGTGAAGCACACACACAGCATTCCTTCTACTACTCTCTTAGTTTGCTCCAGGTTCTCAAAGGTTCTCTTACCACAGCCTTCCTGTATTTATCTTTTAAAAACATCACTGAGAAGCCTCTGAATTCTACCTTTCTCTAAATTTTAAAGTTACTACTTCATCACTCCCACTTCAAGACAACATGAGTATAAAATGTTTCTTCTAACATTGAGACATAATCAAAACTTCAATTTTAGGACCCAGAAAAGTATCAGCAAATTGCAGCATATTACATATCTGAAAAGGCATACATGCATGCAAAAATATGTCCTTTGCAAGAGAAATGTCCCATTAAAATTATACTTATCAGGATTATGTGTTCACTCATATCACAATCACTGTATTTGTCTCTGTGTATCTGATATTACTTACAGTAAAAAGAAAATAAACATACTGAAGAACTGGAAGCATTTTAGCACAAAAAATTATAATAGTGAGGAAGAACTTACATGTTTTGACAGGTTAGGACTCTTTGAATCAACATCATAGCTTAGGAAAAAAAAAAAAAGAAAACTCATATCAGAGTTGCCAGTGTCTCAGATATTTCTGATGACAATTATGTAAAGAAACAAAAATCAAACAATTCTTTCGCCTATCGCCATATATTAAATTTACACAAACAGATTTGTGAATGGGAGTTCCCCAGTAAGGAACACAAACTGAATCATCACATATTATAGGACTATGGTTCACTAGTTATTTGAAATTAAATAATTTTGAACAAAGTGCAAGCTTTAAAGAGAAATTCTTTTGATATTCCTGTTTGAACAATGAAAGATGACAAAAAGCAGACCAAAAATTAAAAAGGAACCCTAGAAAACAAACTAACTTGTAAATTATTTTCTTATACAATTTTTCAGTCATTTGAATAAGCAAATAGAAGTAACTGACAATAAACTAAACTGCTTTTAGTAGAAGTTCAACTTGTTCTTCTGAGTTTATCATCATCTTCACCTTCCTCCAGCTAGAAAATATCATAGTTTCCCTTCCATAATCAAGTCAAGAGTTAAAAAAAAACTCTCAAAATTTAAGAGAGATTGAAAAAAATAATGTAAGAAATTCATACAAGATTACTAATCTCTATAATAGTCTTTCATCTTTATCAGATAATCCAAGTAATATTTTTTATCGAATAATCCATTCAGGTTCAATATCAGTAACAAAACTGAAAAGGTTTTTATCTGTTATGTTACTGCCCATCTCAGGCTCCCCTGCATGTTTCTGTTCCCACTGCATGGAATGCTATCCCTTTGGTTGTGCTGCCACAACTGGTTGCTGGGATGCATCTGGACCAGACCACAAGTCAGGATTACAGAGATACCATAACATAGCTGGATGTGGTGCAGCACAGTCAAAGCTTTAGAAACATATTTATTAAGAAAAGAAATTCCTAGAAATACCATTAACACAAGTTCCATCCTCCAGTTAAAAGCAAACGCTGGTGAAATTGAACAGGAAGACACAACTTAAAAGTTGACCTGAGGGATAGCTACAGAAGTAAAACAAAGAATGACTTCACCGGCAAAATCACTTACTAAGTACCAGCTGTGAGCAGAAAGGGGCCTGTGACATTGGTGGCTGTACATTTTAGGGGGAGGATCATGCACATTTATTGAAGCAGAAAATATCAGAGCTATTCTTGCCACTTTTATTTTCCCCCTGCAAAATATATTAATCATGTAAGGAATTTCTTTGAAAACTAACACTTTGGCCAACAGTAGTACACAATTTCACCAAGGAACTGAATACAGAAAACTTTCTAAAGTTTCAGAATTGGGATTTAATCCATTAGTGGCTATATGAGATCCACATTTTTAACTCAGAGTTCTAAGATATTTAATTTTTCATCTATCATTATTACAGGGCTCTACAATAAATTCACATAATATGGCCACAATATGATCACTTGCAGGCAAAGACAGTAACAGCTATTCAGCTTTGAGTTCAGAACAGACTTGTGCCCAGGTAACCCAGGACAGCAGCAGAAAGCCATCAGGTCTTTCTGATAACTACAGAGAATGTGTGATATTTACAGCTTTTCATTAACAGACAGGAATCCATTTTTCTGACTACATAAATAATTAAACAGGAGACTGTTTTCCCTTCCAGGTCCAAGTCCTCTCCAGAAAGCACTTACCCAGAAGGTCTTTACAGACTCCCCTTTCTTTCTGCAGACTGAGCTTGGCTTTCTCAGTTCACTTCTATCACTTCTCATTTCTATTGCACTGCCCCCTCCCCATAACGGACATGCATCCTATGAAAAGCAGGAGGCAAATAGATACAGATTTCCACACAGCCCCCACTGTGTGGCTATTTCAGCAATGCTTTGTATTTGGAGAAGAATCCCTTATTTCACAAATTGCTTAGTTTTGACTTAAAACCTATTTTAAATAACCCACTATAGTTATACTCCACAGACTGAATGACATTAAACCCAACTCTTAAAACTGCAAATAAAATCTGCATCAGACTTCCATTGTTGAAGTCGAAGAATTTGTACCTTGCCACATCAAAGCACCCTGTAATCTTCCTAGCTTTAAATATTTCCTTTCATTCCTTGAAATAGGTGGTCTAGGACATCTTACAAAGGAAATGAAAAGAAACAGGGAAAGGATTCTTCAACTAAAAAAGGACATACAAAAAAAATTTGTGGCCACAATGCACAGTGGGATTCAAAACTGCAGAAAAAACTTAATTATCTATGAGGGTTATTCATATTCTTTCCTAGGGCAAGGTTAAGAAAGAACTCCTAATAAAAAAAGAGGAGGAAAATTAAGGAAGATAAGACAACCTTGATTACCACAAAGACTGAAATAATCAGAAAGGACTGAAATGTAAGAGACGACGTGCAATGGTGACATGACCTGGTGACTGGACTCTCAATTCTCTTTTCCAAAGAATAAAGTCAAAGTCAAAATTCTACCAGAGGAATGAAATGAGCACATCTGGAATAATGTCAAAAGCCATCTACTTCTAGATCAACTGCTGTTGTTTTAAAATCTAAAATTCAGTATATTTAGATGTATAGTAAAGAAAATTTTGGGTCTGTGCTACTTGTACAGTATTTTATTTCTGGACAGTATATCTGTACCTGTTTTGCTGACTATGCTGCAAGAATATTTTAACATTTTGACATCTTTTTCTTTCTATTTTCTGAAAATAATAATTGTAAGCATAATTGGACTTTGACTAGCTAACATCTGCCAGTTTCTTAAAACTTGGTCATTATCATGTTACACATTTATTTCTGAGGATGCAATGCTAAATCAGTCATGTTTATTACATTAATTTATCCTATGTCAGTAGATACCATCTCCAAGTTAATTTTATGCTGGACAAAACTTTACATGCTGACAGAGGCTGAAATATTGGAGTCAAAGTTGTTAACTTACAAATCAAATCGCAGATTCTCTCTTTCTTCAAAGAAGTAGTCCATTATAAATTTTCTTACAAAATCTGGATTTAAAGTATTATCAATTACTTCTGTTCTTCCAAACTGTAAAAGAAAAGAGCAAGTTTAAGCTACATGCTATAAGGAAGAATAATTAAACTGCCAATATCAGGAATATGTGAGATATAGGACAGCCTGTAAAAACTTCTCTTGAACAGATGCCATGAAAGAAAATTACTGCATTCACAATAATAGATCAGTTACCTGTGGATGAAGACAGAGTGACAGAAGACCTCATATTTCAATACAGAGAAATACCTTGAACTAAACGGCATCAACATCAGCTCCCAAAGCCAATTAAAATCCACAAAAATTTGAATCAGTAACAAAATCCTGTTTCCTGAAAAAAAACCACACCAAAAAAAACCCCAACCAAACACAAGAGCAAGCAAAAGCTTGCATATATTATTTATTTCAGACAGCTTTAAATATTAGGGAACACAGTATTTCCATTGCAAATGTATCATTTTTGCACTGTCCATCTCCTATTTCACCTCAGTTCAGCTCTCTCTTCATCACTCTTCTCTCTGAGCTTTGGCAAAATGCCTTTTCCTTCTTGAAGTTTACAGGAGGTGCCTCAGCCCCTGCCAAGCTTGTATTTTAATTTTAAAAAAATTCAAACCTTAGCTGGGGAAGGCCTAGAGCAACCTGGCCTGACTTTGGAGATGGCTTTTCATGGATCAGGAGGATGAACCAGAGACAGCAGATGAATAGAAGGCTGGATAACACACAGGTTCATTCTCTTAAATTAATCCATGATTGTCATATTCGATATATCATGGGTTTAAATTTTATAGCTCCATTAGAAATAGAATTATGTATGAATCCAAAGGAAAAGTTACTTCAAAAGAAAAAGAAATTATAAAATGGCTAAGTGTCAGTTTTAATTTTTTTAAATAACAAAACATCATAAATTTTTAAATACTTTTCATCTCTTCAATTCTGTATTTTTTTCAATAAGCAATATTTCATTTTACACTACAACCATGTTACCCTTGGGAAGTCTGTCTGACTTGATTTACAACGCATTACAGACGTGTATCAGTAACCAAAGATAAACATGCAATGTACTGATGATCAAATTACAGTGAGACCAGAAAAGGCCTAACTGAAAACCCATTCATCTCCCACTAATTATACTTAGATTGTTACAAAACTTGAGAGACTGAATTCAGTGGCACTACTAACTTTTCTTTAAATTATTTTAAATTACTGTTTTGGGTTTTAGTTGAGGCTTCAGTTTTTTGTCCGTTTACTTATTTTACATGGTGACACAAATGATTCCTTCCCATATGCTTGGATTCAATGATCTCAAAAGCCTTTTCCAATTTAAATGTTTCTGTGATTAAACTACTATAACTAATTAACTGATGAGTTACTAATAGAATTTACCTTACTTGTGGCATTAAAATGCTGTTCTCTAAAAATCACTAGTCTACACTTTTCAGCTAAATTAAGCACCTTTTGAAATCTGTTTTCCCAATTACCTATTGCCTTTGTAAACAGAAGAGATTACTTCTATAATCCAGTCATTTATGACTAACAACATAGCTACTGATTAATTAGTTCTCCACATGGCCTACTTTCCCCAATAACAATTGAATAAAGCTAAAATTTCAACATGGCCAAGAAGCAAAAGCCTTCAGAAACACTATTTGGGAGAGTAACAGAATCAATGTAAATATTTAAATGGACTGATCTTCTACCTACCGCCTTAATTTTTTTTTTTTTACTGATGGTATAAATATAATACATCAGAACACATAAAACACAATGTTGATTAAGCCCCTCCACAATGCCAACCTCTAAATTTTGACTATTGTAACAGATACTAGGAATGGATTCTACTCACTGAACTCTACATCTGACATAGAAGTTCAGGCTTTTGCTCATCTCTTGGAGGCATTTATATAGAATGATTCATCTGATCTAATGCAGACATCTAAATTAGGTCTGGTGAACTGCCCTCAGGATGTTACTTTTTTCCACTAACTGTAAACAGAAAACTGAGTTGAAAGTATTTATACCTGAACCTCCTGATAGACAAGATGGAGATAATTATGATTTAAAACAAAAAACTCAGATTTTCTAGCAACTACAATGTCAAAAGTCTGTTTAAATGCCTGTAATTCCTAACCTTCCTCTTTAATTCTATGTACTTCTAGGTAAGATATTTTTTTTATTTCTACCATCAGGACAATTATAATATTAAAAATGGTAAGTGTTTTAACAGCTACACAAGAGAAGTATGAAAATTGCATAAAGTTGCATATGAATCTTAGACAATAATAAAAGCCAAAATTTTGACAAAATCATCTTGACCCTGGACCAGAAGAGGACCCAAATGCTTGAGTGATGATCTAAGCTTGACAACCAAACTATTCCAAGCTACCTCGGCACTTGTATGAATTAAGAATCTGCTGTTTTCACAGTTTGCTATCCAGACATTTAGAACCTTGTTTATGTACAACTCCTAATTTATCTTTGATTAGGGAATTCCCATTATGAGTCCTTAAACTGACATTTCTTTACACGAATCATCAGAGGAATGTGATCCAGTAGGTATACTGAGAGGATGCCTAGTATCCACTTAAGAACAACACAGAGCAGCAATTTAGCTAAAACATACAAATTAAATAGGTACACTGTTTTATGTATTGCAAAGTTATATGAGCTTTTCCCCAAGCATGAGATAAATTCAATTATCTCTTCTTGACAAGACTGAAACTCATATTCACCATGTTTCAGCAAAGCAGAAAATACAATTCTCTGGCCAACAGGCAAGGACACCAAATATAAGAGAAGAGGTCTGTTTTCTGTGTTCCTGGTCACCTCCCACTGGAAATTTTACACAGCATCATATAAATCATATAAAATATCAGTTCTGAAAACAACAGTATCAAACCTCCTCTCTTTTACAGGGAAAAATACTAAGATAGTACATTCCACACTTGGCTCTATTCTTAAAGCCCAAGGCTGCAGAGTGATGCACCTGTAGTGAAAAACACCTGCAGTGAACAAGTTCCACCAAGCCTCTCTGAAGGCAGGTAAACTGTATTTTATCATAGAAAGATGACCATCCTCCCCCCAACACTATCAGTTCTTTCAAAGAGTAACATTAGAGAAGAAAAATTAGATGACTAAGTACTGGAACAGAGTTCCAGGTTCTGAGGTACTTGCTTTAGTTTCTTAAGACATCTCTCTAGAGTGTTTACACTCACAGAGAAGATAAAGTCCAACCTATGCATGATATCCTCCCTCCCTTGCTGCCTACAATAATGTACACTCTATTCAGCAGCATCTAAATTGTCTGAAACACTACACAGCAAACAAAGGTACATCTTTAACAGCTACAGGCTAGTTTTGCTGACACTGACCCTCACCACAGCTCAGTCATGTTTGAATGTCTCCCTCTCTCTCGAGCCACAAACCTCAACCAAATTGACAGCTAAGTCTGGTTTAATTTATCTGAGGGAGACTGTAAAATGGGAAACCCATGTATTTTCTCTATTTTGTTTTCTTTTTTGATGGAAATGTGTGATACAGATATGGAAATTGAGATCAATGTAACTGTACTTTAAGTGTTTCTTGGTACATAGGACCCCCATACACCTAGCATGGCATTCAAGAGGCTATGACATGCCCTCTTCTGCTAGGACAAATGACCAACCTTAGATACACCCAAAAGGTTTACACATCTATGAATATGCATCTTACCTCTCTCCATTCCTTGTTTCCAATTGCTTGTGTGTACAAAACACAGACTGTGGAGAAAAAAAAAAAGTTTTGTTATTTTCAAACTTTATCATATCCTTAAATTAAGTGAACTAATTTTGTAGTCTCTTGTGCTGTGGAAATTACTAACTAGGACAATCAAATGGTAATGTTTTCCCTCAGCTGTCAGTAAGCCTAACCAGAGCGGTGACCATGTGGTGTACTTGTTGCAGAAATCAGCTAATAAATGTAGTGCTTCTAAAAAGGGAGGCAGCACTTGCACCTACCTCCAGCAAAGCACTTGACAATCTTTAAAAGTAAAATTGAATAAGAGCAGGTGTTCTTTAAATGTGGGTAGTCAGACTACTCTAGATAATCTAATGCATAATTACTCTAAAATACATTTCCTTCAAGAGAGACGAAAATTAAAGTAAAAAAAACAAATGAGGACCCTACTGAAAAGAAACAGGGGAAATAGAACCGGGAAAAAATAAAAAAAGATTTCTCGAGTTTTCTTCCTCAATTTTACTTCACATTATTTATATATATTTAAGCATCTCACATACACATACTTTAGTTTTTTAAACTAAAGCCTGAAAATATGGAATCAATTAAATTTGTTGACCTAACCTGAATTTGAAAGACCAAGCAGAACTATCCCACAGGTGTCACTCAGATCTCTGTTTCCAGTATAGCACTCACTACATATTACACTGCAGCTTTCATCACAAGGACTGGTAACAGGGGTGCAGTGATTAAAATCAGGTCTTTTAAACACTATTTTAAGTACAGGCCATTTGCACTGAAGGAGCACTATAAACCTTATTTTCCACAGTCTTGAACTAGTTGCAGGTAACTAAGATAAAGCAATTTTTACCTGAAACTCCTCTTCAAATCCTTTCTAAATAACAGAAATACAGATATTTCAACATTTTTTTGTCAACATATTCTTTTCTTGTACCAATCATTATTTTTCAAAAGAAGGTAAAAATAATACTGTTTTAGGTTGCAGCCTTGAACAACAAAGGTAGAGGCTTGATTTTGTTCTCAGTGAAGTCAGAATCATCAACAGACAAAAGCAGAAATTAAGCCAACATTCTAATTACATTTTCTTCTTAAAATGCATTTGCTCCACACACAAAAAAAAAAAAAAAAATCCCCTTAGGCAGTAGCAAATAAGAGGAGAAACAGGAAAAAGCAATTTCAATATTTTAGCTCACACAGAAACTAAAAGTTAACACTTTCATTTTTTAAGTAAGATGTTTCATAGATGAAAAAAAGCTTTTACAAAAAAAAAAAATTAAAAATAATTCTCAGGAGACAGTAGAGTGAATCCAAACCAAAAAGCCTATTTTTACAACACACTCTGAAGTAAGCTGCTGGAGTGTATTAAGTGAAGAATGAAGTGAAATGGGAAAATGTGAGAAAACAGAATGAAATAGAAGCTATGAAATTAGCTAAAAAAAGTTCTGTAGGTTACTGAACTTCTGACTATCCATCCAGGATTGTAGAATCACAGAATATGCTGAGCTGGAAGGGATCCATCAGGATCCACGTCCAACTGCTGGCCTGCACAGGACACCTCAAGAGTCACCCCATCTGCCCAAGAGCATTGTCCAAACACTTGTTGAACTCTGTCAGGGTGGTGCTGTGACCACTGCCCTGGGGAGCCTCTTCCAGCGCCCAACTACCCTCTGGGGGAAGAACCTTTTTCTAATACCCAACATAAACCTCCCCAACACAGCTTCAGGCCACTCCCTCATCTCCTGTCACTGGACACCACAGAGAAAAATCAGAGGAAGCTGTAGACTGAAATAATGTCTCCCCCTCTAGGCTGCAGATGTGGCCAATATTTTAAATATAATAAAAATATAGACTAATAAGCAATCACCTCATACAACACTTTATTGTAAGTAAAACGTGCAAGTCTGACAGGGATACATACACGTGTGCATCTCACACTGATATTCCAAAAACAAAGTCAGCCCTAATGAAAGTTATAGAAAAGGCATATTTTCAGTCTTTCTGATAAATACTTTGTAAATTGAGAAAAATTTCTAAAATTCTTCTATCTTTCCTCTAAAATGCACCCCACAAATTTTAGGAAACCAACCATGATACTGGTCTCCATCAATGTTAAGGTTCACTATCTCGAATGGCTCTTGGAAAGGGTTTTGTAAAGATCCTGATACACTAATTGCAATAATCACTCAAAAACTTCATTCATCAAATTCATATCCAACTGGAAAAATGCATATAAACATGGTAAAGTTGATATAAAGCATTTGGAATGCTCAAACCAAATACTAAAGGCTCTATAAGGCAAGCCATTTTTTTGGAAGAAAACAGTTAACAGCATTGTCATGAGGGAGAAGAAGGAATAAAGGGGAATAAATAATATTTCAAAAGCCATTGTATTACGCAGCCACATCCTAAGACAGCTGAAAAAATAGTTTTTCTCTCATAATCTCAAAAATTGAGGGAGCAATGAGAAAGTTCACAGCAGTACACTGATGAACAATAATTGAGAAACCCTTTTGGAAGGCTTTGCTGTATGAGTTGCTCCAAGAGAAGATACAGCTACATTTGTAGTCAGGAATATTAATATTTAGTAATTTTTAACTCTGGACACTGCTACCACAACATCATATTCAAGGTAAATTTAATTAAATCTTGCAATGAAGACGAAGGTGGAAATGTCAATGCTTATTACTCTGTTGTAGATACAGTTGCCAAAATATTATTGATTATTACAGCCTGCTCCTTCCTGTTTTCCCAGGTAGACTGGGCCTCCCTTACCTGCTCTGGTCCTTTCCCTTTCAATGCATGTATGCTCATCCTTTAGTCTGGCAATTACTGTTACATCAACATTGCCCATCTTTCCCAAACACAACAACACATCTATTCCATTCCAAGGAAGACTTATCCTCAATGACACTGACGTTTTCCCCATGCTACCTACATCTTTTCATGGTACCAGTTCTAGCAGGGCTCCCCAACACTCTTCACTAACCAGTTTTTATACCTTCCAGGCAGAGGTGCCCTAACATCCCTTTGTCCCAACCACCAAGAGATTCTTCTTATTGTTATTATTCTCCATGGGGAGATTCCCCAGGGAAGAGCTCTTATGTCTTCATTCATCCTGGACTCTTTTGATCATCAATACTCAGGAGCCAAGGGCTCCACAGGAGGACATTTCATCTGACTGTGCTGCTGCCAGCACAGCTCTGCAGGACTCAGCTTGAGTCATCAGAGCCTGGGAAGAAAAGAATTCTGCCTGTTATTAGACAGAGGAAACATGCCAAAATCATTAATCTGTATCTCCTCGGCAGGTCTTATCCCTGCCTCATCAGGGAACCACTACTTTAGCTCGGCTTTCTACAAGAAAAAAAACAATAAAACCCATAGATTAAAAAAAAAAAAATATTCCTAGAAAAAACAGTCTCCAAACTGGGAGAGCAGAATGCTCCCAACACTGCAGTAAATCAGTACATATGGCTTGCTTTGACTCCACTGAGCTGAAAGCACTGTCAGTAAGAGGCTTCAGTATTGTTTAAAATACTTCATGAATAACGGCTATCCAAGCCTATCCCATCTGTATCTACTATCTCTACTCTACTGTTACTTCTGTCACTTGCCTCTGGGGAGGCAAAGTGATAGATTCCTCTTGGCATGAGTATTCTAGATTTCAGGGAAGTGGTCAGAATTGGAATACTGAGTAGCAATTACAGTATCAAAAAAAGGCCAAGCTTATCTCCTGAGAACCAGGAAAATCACAAATTCCTTTTTAATTTCAGGAGAAGGCTATTTATATTAACATGGAAGTCAGCTGCATTCCTGTGAGTCCCTCTGAGAAAAAGACCAAGAAGATAAAATTGGATTTTCACTACCACTATGATCCTTAGATAAATGCACTGGAGTATGAAAAGCATATTAGAACTGGCCTAGTCAAAAGCAATGAGACCTCAGCATACAGAATGACTCTACATGGTTCTATCTTGTATGAAATCTAATGGCTGCAAATTCAGTGGCTGTAAAAGTGGATCTTGTGACAGTGGCAGGATGCTGATTTTGGCACCTTCTTAGCTACAGATTAAACTTACTGTATACAGACCAGCCTAGAGAATGGCCTTTGTCCAAGTGAACAGACATTGAGGAAAGTTGTCCTGCTGTACTTGCAAATACAGAAGAACAAGAACCTTTTATACTACTCACCCCTTTTACAGTAGGGCCGTATCTCTGTGCCCAGCTAAAGGACAGTACAAGCAAACAAACTAAACTGGGTATTAAAAAACCCGCAGAGTACTAAAACTGGCCAGAGCTACTCACATGGCTTTCAGAGTTGACAGGAATCAGCTGTGACTGTCACAAGGTGGTTCATGGCCTTCTCCCACACAGCTCACACTGCAGTCCCCTGCCACTCAAATCCTCCAATTTATATCTAATATAGTGTCCTATCTGATAAAAACTTGAAGCACTTGTCATTAATAATATTTGAGCCTAAGAACTACAGACACCATATCACCTTTGCCAATACGAGAGATCTCTGAATTCATTATGGGCAATGGGTCACAGAGCAGTCTTCAAAACAGTTTAATTGAGGGTTTTTTTAAATGAATCACAAAATTGTTAGGGACCTTTGAAAATCATCCCATCCAACCCCCAACTAAATTTTACCATCATTTTTAGCCAACTAAAGTTTTTTTATTAATATGTAAAACACTCAGTTTTGTTTCTGTGTGATCTCCCTACACCAGAGGCACGGTATTGCTTATGCAACTCCTAAGGTTGTTTTTCGTTTTTTTTTTAAAAAAAGCTTTACAGGTTAGAAACACCAAAGGTACTCCTAATTTCTTGTAGCTTTTCTCCAAGAAGTAGAAGCTTTTCTCTTCAAAAGTGTATTGTGGAATCTCTCTCAAGAAATTTTTGATGCAGAATGGAAACATACACTCTAACAAAACTACTCAAATGTTTCATAACCCTACATAACTCAATATTCAAATATCAGGGCATGGTTGCATGTCTAGAGACTTGATACAAGCATATGTGTCTTGGGTTATTTCCAATGCCAGCAGGCACAATATATGGTAACCTAAGGAAGAAAACCCCAGGCTTAAAGAAAGGAAATGAACTTATGGATAAAAGCAAATGGAGAGCTGTACAGAAGAAAAGATGACACCACAACCTAAGGACCGAACTATGAACAGTACGAAACTCCTCTGAGTAATATTATCAGAAAAAAAATGAAATTTTTTGTGATCTCATTCCTTGATTAAAGTTTTCATAAAGCATCCAACACAGGAAGATTGTAATGGTTTTTAAATTGAAAGTCCCATCATAAATTCATAGACATGAGAGTTCTGGAGGATCCGGTCATAATACAGCTTACAAGGAAAGTGAGTGTCACTAGCTTACAATTCTGAAAAGATTAATTCTAAAACCATCATACCACTTTTGATCAGGAAAGACAGTGTTTCCCAGAGATTAATTAACTTAATTTTATTTTTCAGCATTTGACTCTAAGTTTAGTGGACAGTGTGTACTAGCAGCAACAAATGCTTCTAGTTCATTTAGTATTTTGTTTAATAGCTTTGAAAAAGATCTAAAACAACAGCTATTAAAAAAGAAACAACCTAACCTTACAGAATTTATTAATTTCAGGAACCTTTAGGTTAAATACTACATAAGGGACTATCTAGCTCAGGAAGGTAGTATTAAAAACAGTCTTTAAAATTCCAGCTCACATAACATTAATTATAAGTGTAACTTATTTAAGTGTAATTTAATTATTCTAAGTAATTGTCACAAAGACAATGTAAACCTAACTGACACTGAAGAAGATCACCCACCTAATTTTACTGCAGTGTTTGCACATTTAGAATATGTAATAAGAAGAAACAAAAAAATACTATATACTCACTTGGATCAGATTTAGAAAATGTATCTCTGTCCAAAAGATTTCTATAAAAAAAAAGAGAAAAATAATCTTAGGTATAAAAAAATTGTGAAATATGCAAATCAGATACCAATGCACATATGTTTTCAACATTTTTAATCAAGAGTCAGCTTAGTCTTCTCCCCTCCTAATACACAAGACTTAGTCAGCACTAATGCTGGAGTCAGTTTACATTTCATTTTATTATCCATTTTGGATTTGAGCAAACTGTGCTCATACACTTCAATGCCATGAATCAAAGAATAACCAAATGTACATTATATATACATGTAACAGGCACCAGGAAGAGAAATACCTTTAAATCACAAAGGCCTACCAAAGATTAACTTGCCAGTTCAACCCAAAAACCTTAGACTTTACTTAAAAGAGTGGCTATGAGACTGCAGAGCCATCAGGAAGTATCTCTAAGAATCTGTCATAGACAAGTAAGGTAAAGAGAACTTATCCATACATAGGACACACATAGGAATAAATTTTAATTTTGTTTTGGAATGCAGTCCCAATACCGTAACCACACTCCAGCCAGCTGAGAATCATGCACAGATGAATGAACTTAAATTAACAATTCTAAAGAATCAGGACTGACCAGAAACCATTATCAGAGTAGTTACCAACATTCCATCATTCAAAAAAAAATAAAAATAAAATAAACAAATTTTTTAAATTGTCTCGACAGCCTAGAAAAATGTTCTGAAAACAGGATGCCATTGAAAAGGGACAAGAAAGAGCTAATAAACTTTGGAAGGTATTAACAGAAAAAATGCAGCATAGCTACATGAAGCTGGATATACAGTAATTATGTCAAAAATAGTCCTAGACATCACAGTTGACCACAAACTGAATGCAAGTCAGGAGTCTTGTACCTTTGGGAAAAAGGCATAATGGAATATACAAACAAAAATTTTGTCCACGTTAGATTAATTGTCTGGTCTTCATAATACTGATAAACACTCAATTCAAGCAATAATGTTTTGGACACTCTGATTTCTTGCAATCTAAAACACACAAGGAGCTACCAGAGTTCAGTGAAAATGGAAATAATCTGAAGTATATAGACTGTATCTATGAAGGAAATACTGCTACAAATTGAAACCGACCTCGATGCAGACAGAGTAAGTAGGAACAGGTTCAACCGTAAATTGAATCTTCTGCACCGCAGGCACAGAAGTTGAAGTTTAGTCCACTGTTTTACTATCTTTCACTGTTAAAGGTGGGAGACATTATGTGAAATCTCCATTGTCTTCAAGAACATGTCAGATAGCTACAATTACTAGTAAGGTCTTTGACCCTACCCCAGAGCAAAAGGAAGGATTAAATTTTACATCCCTTGTAGCTGTTTATTTTAATAACTAGTAGAGCCTCTTCAAGGGTCACCATTAACTACTGTCATTCAGATCTAAATTACATTATTTTTGTGCTACTGAGCAGTGCTTAAATGTGGATTACTATTTTGTTCAATACAGGTGCTCTAAGAAGTTCAATTAAGACTTCAGCAATGAAAAGATATGTATTCCAAATTTAAGTATTGCCAAGTTCACACTCCAGAACAAGCAATATGAAAAAAAAAAATAGCTTGAAAAGAACATTGGACAGATCTGTTTTATTCAATCTAGTCAAAGTAGGCACTAGCTTTAATATTACTACTTGTGAATACACCTGAATTCTGTACACACTAATTCTTCTGAACTTCCCTAGTCCATCCAGAAGTGTGATTTTTATGCATACAATTATACTCAGTGAAACTGTATCCTACCTTAACGAAAATCATGCAAATATAAATTGGAAGTATTAAGAAACCCAGGAAAATCAGTGAACCCAAGTCAGTAGTTGACAACAACTACTACAAACTGCTTTAAAAGACAGTACAGCAAGTTCTGCAATATTGGAATTGCCAAAATGAAAATTGCCTCCTATTCCTTCTTAATTATATATACCTAGATACACCATTAATTCCTGGTAACTAGAATTGGATTATCCCAAAATTAATTACAATAAAACTGCAAAAATCAGACTTATATGTAAGAAATAGTACATCAGATTTTTGGAACAGGCCTCCCATACTCACCATTAGAATTCCAAACAATTTTAAATGCTCTGCATGATGACTATACAGTGACATTATAATTGGTATGTTAGTGCTTGTCACTGTATATTAGGATTAAGGAATTTTAGTCATGCTCATACAGAGATAAGTTACTTTGAGTTCTTCAGATATTTCCTACTCTTGTGTTCCTTCTTAAGTTTTGCTCCCCTCTATTTTCCCATATACATACTAACATGAAGAGTGGCCTGATACTGTAAAGCTTAGTCTGGGAACAGCATAAAAAGCAGGTAAGAATCTGTAGATGACAATCTACAGGTTCTTAAAGAATCTAAAGATAAAGAATGTTTAATAAGTTAAGAACATTTCTACAGAAGCAGTATCCCTGAGAGGATTGCAAGGGGAGAGACACACAAGTTTAACATTGTAATTCAGTCCGTTTGTGCAATGAACTCATGGTTTTGAACTACAACTTACAACACCCTCAATTCAACCCTTCACACACTTTCCTGCAAATAAACAATGTCTTCAGCAAAGTTTGCAGCATGTCTGATTGCCCAAATCATAAAGAGCCAACCAAAACACCAACATATGAACTTCGCAAGCTGTACAAGCAATGCAGCCAATTTCAAAAGGAACTTTAAAGTGCCAATAGGAAAAAAAAAAAAAGAAAATAAAAAAGAAGAGTCTGATTTGTCCACTTAATCACCTAACACCTCAATAGGCTGCTCAATTTCATTTGTGTTTTCATTTCAGGGGGATAACAATCAAAGTGCTCCTTTAAATGTAACAGTACCTAAGCATAGGCCAAACTACAGCCACAAGGAATGGCAACACAAAATAGAAAGCAGGCTGAATGTATGTCTAGAACTTTAGGTAGTCTTTGTACTCTTAATTTTCAATCACACTGAGCAATACAGAGTGTATTTTTGTTTTTTTTTCCCTGAGAAAAGCATTGTCTTTGGTAGTAAAACATTTTGTCTCAGGAAAGCTCACAAACTCAGAAACCAGAAATATTTGAAACTTCTTTATCTTTCTCCTAATCAAAGCATTGAGAGAAATAGACTTTTATTTTAACTGAGCTTGGTGAGTATATTTTTTGTCTATGTCCATTAAGCCTTCCAGATAAAGCATGCAAAAAGAAAAGAAATTTCTATCAATTATGAGAGAGGGGAAAAAAACCCCAAAACTTTTTTCTTGAGAAACATGCATATCAAACACCTATAGCAAGCAAGTTTAGGAACATCTGTGCAGAAAGCATTATTCTACCTGCACAGACCTTGATGGAATTCATTTTGCACCTGCCCATTTCGGTGTGGACCTTCCAAAACAGTTGCAACAGCACAGATTTCTTCTAAGGGAAAAAAAAATTAATAGCAGCCATGGCAATAATGCTGGAAATGCTAGGATAATTTTTCTTCTGTATAATGAGAGCAATTTCCCCAGGGTGGGAAAGAAAGTTATCAGTAAACAGATAAAGTTAAAACATTTTTCACTATGCCTCACAGAATCACTTTGTTCACATAGATTCATAAACTCCATAAAAACTTATGGAAAAAACAGTCCAGTGCTCATGGAGATTTTTTAGAATAGAATGTTTCAGTTGGAAGGAGCCAAAAATGTTCATCTAGTCCAGCAGCACAACCACTTCATGGCTCACCAAAGGTTAAAACACATTATTAAGGGCACTGTCCAAATGCCTCCTAAACACCACCAGGCTTGGGGCAGCTCTCTAGGAGGCCTGTTCGAGCATCTGACCACCCTCAGTAAAGAAATACTTCCTAATGCCGAGTGTTTTGTACTGTTTAATCTAAAACCAGTCACGTGTATAAATCAGATGCTTCAAGATTCACTGATCTAGTTAGCAGTGGTAGCTAACCAGAAACCATCACAGCCCGTGCTGCTTCCTACGAGCTCTCACCCACTATATGCGCTGTACGTATGTCGCCAGATATACACTAAAAAGTAGCATATACTTTCCTTCAAATTTTACTTTATTTTATTCATCAGCATCTGAACTTCCTTCTCTGTAAGTTTTTTTTTAACCTTTGTTACACCAAACTGCTAAGCAGAAGTAAAACCAATTCCCCCGTCAGAAATTACAGAATTCTAGCCTTGAAGAACAGACCACAGTAACTACAGAACTGAGCAGTTTAAGATCTGTTTCTTTAGTTTCAAAATTTAAAAAAAAAATTAAAAATCTGTGTTGACTGGAAAAAACTTACTTATACATTGCTTTCAACAGCTCTGAAATCTCTAATGATAAGTATATAGGTCACTTCAGATCAATTTGTCAAAATCTCTCTGGGTGCTATGTCTTTGTGTTTCTCTTCCTCTTTAGATTACATTGAAATGCATGCAAATATTTCTTGGTTACTAAATAAAGCACTCAGCAGTTTGCAAACACAGAAGTTGATTAGTCATGCAAAATAATTTTTAGAAAATATACATTTTCAGTATATCGTATTTGTATTATATACTACAAGCATACACTACTTCTCTCACACTTTTATCAATCCATGGGAAAAGGAGTTGTCCCTAGTTCATTAAATCTTCCCTCACTTAATGATGGGCCCACATCACTTTTCCATGGAAGATCCTGATAAAGAAAGGAGTATGCTAATCACTTTTTAATGTGCAGAATAGTACCCATAGTACTGCTAATTGTAACATAACTGTATTAATCTAGTAGGCACTGCTCCTCAGCCTTCATGGTATCACTGAACTTGCAAGACTCAGTCCTAAGATGACGTACGATCCAAAGAGTCCACTTAAGTGAAGAGCCCACTTGACCTACCTGCAGAGTAATTTCACAAATTGCAGTGGCAGTTTAAGTAGTCACCTTTCCACAGCTATTTACTCTCTCCTTCTCTATTCTGTCAGAGCACAACAAAGCCAGCTATTAGCCTCCACATCTCTAGATTCTAAATTCCCTGAACCTAGCAGCAGATCAGACAATCTCTCAGAATTTTACCCTCTTGTCAAAATAACAGGTTCTCTTAGAATAGGCTCACAGGTAAGACAACAGTGACTCTACTGACTAACAGGCAATTAGGACCTGTTCCTTTCTGTTCAAACCATCCCCACTCTTCAGGGCACTAGAAGAACTGGAAAGAAAGCAAACATCTCTGATGTGCAAGCCTAAGAAAACATTCACAATACCTCTTCATAACCTTTGGAGAAGTAATTCACCAGGAAACAAATAACTTTCAGCCTCACGGTAACTTTCACAGTCAAGCTACGAATAGATTGGTTCAGAAGCCATTAGGGAAAAAAGAAAGGGAGAAGCAATGAGAAGGGTAAGATCAGCAGTGCTTCCATGAGTTTCAAGACAACCCACAGAAAGCCATCTCTGGCTAGATGTATGCAAGCAATTTTAGGATGAAACCTCTATTAAAACTGCTGATTACTCCTGAGGGTTAAAAAACCCCAAAGGAATGGCCAACTTTATTTACTCTAACACAGCAAGTTTTACAGGACCTCTGTTGAATCAGACAGGAAGTACTGGGTTATGAAAATACACTTGTGCAGATGAAACAGACCGGAACACAATCTTAGACTATTCCAGTTTAAATTTTTTTTAAAAAAAAGACCAATTAGTACTATCACAAACTGGTGGAACTCTGCTTCAGTACCAACCTAATTTCTATGTGAAACCAACAGCATAAACCATCCAAATTTATGTTGTTAAGGCTGGGAAGGTAAACAGCCTCTGGCTCTGAGCTTCTGGTGATGTATCCCGGGAAATGGCATTAAGGACTGGTGGTGGTCAAAAGAGCTTTTCAATCTAGTGTCAACTCACCACTCCTTTCCAGTTACTTTCACCCAGACCATCCAAACCTATGGATATGCTGCCCTCCTTGAGATCTGATTTCTTTAGGAATGTATAATACAATTAATACAGTGTTTCATTAATGTATAACAACATATAAAACCTAATCAGTTTTGCAGTTTTTTCTGAAACAACTCTTTAAAAGATATACCTCAAAAAAGTAATTTTAAGAGGAAATATATACCATCAGTGTAATATTCATCTCTGCCAGTGCAGAACTGTTGGTGAGTGAGCCACTGCTCAGATGGGCAGAGAAAAAAATGAGGAAAATAATACCACAGAAAGTCTTCATAAAAATCCACAGTCATTGCACATTTCCTAGATCTTTTTCTGCCGCCAGGCTTCCCTGGCAATTTGGAATAAAAATTCCCTTCTGTACAATTCGGAATAAAATTCTGTATGCTACCATTCTGAGGCCTAGGACAGTGGGCTTCAGCTGAGGGAGGGTGTTACAGCGAGCCACCCACCAGTGTCCCACCTCCTGTCTCAAGAGAACATGAAGTTTACAGCGGTGGCAGGGGTGGAAGAGGTGGTCTCAGAAGGAGTATGATGTTGACTTCTTCCTCCCCACTCCAAGGACCCCCACCCTGAGTTAACATGCTCTGACTTCATACATCTGCAACTCCATTCTACATCCGCATTTACTGTACACCATACACAGCCTGTATTACACCTTACACCTGCTTGAGACCTGCTCTTTCATCACTTTTGGTTTTGCCCAGCTCCCAAACTGCACTTCTTTACCAGCCACTGGTGATCTTTCTACAGCACTGGGGTCCCCAGTAAGGGGGACATCCTGAGTACCCTCTTTCACCCTCTGCTGCCACACTCCCATCCTGTGCTACCACATGCAAAGTCTCTGCTATCACCATGACAATGCTCCTCTGCACTATACCATTCTGTGAGGGTCACAAATACATCACACTACACATAATAACTACTTGCTACTATCTGCTGAAAGAAACATTGTTATACCACACAGTTACACAAGGACAAGCCAAAGGGAAACTAACAAAGCAGTAGCCACCCAGTAACTAGAAGAAAGATACCGGGTTTGGGTTTGCAGCTAAGTAAAACCAAACAAGGCTCCATATAGGCAAAGGCATGTTCAGACATAACCTGAAAAGTCATAAGACTTGCGAGGTTATGTGAAACCTGAAGCCTGCATGAGAACTGAAATGTTAAAGGTTAATGACTCAAAAATCAGATTTGTAAAAGCAATAGTTACTTTGCTGAGGCCGGATTTGCACCCCTAAACAGAGGGGAGGAGAGGAATTTTTGGGTGTGTGGTGAAACCGCTTATCTTCCTAAGAACAGCCCAGAGCAGAGGAGGTGCACACTCACCCACCAGAGGATGACCGCTACAAACCAAGTTTTGCTTATCAACAATCTCCTTTGTTAAGCCAGATAAGGGAAAAGGCCAGTAAGAAGCAGATCCTGCAATATGAGGTTTGGTTTAGGGCAAATTTCGGCAGAAACTTCCAAATGGGTCCCTCGAGAAAGCAGATTCAAGCGGCCCCTCCCCCAGCTGGGGAAAAGAGTTCCTTGGAGGATAAAAACAAAAAAACCTGTTTATTTAACAAGCAAAGTATTGACAAGCATAAAAAATGAATAATATTAAGCAATAAAACCTCTTGCTGTTCTGAGAAGATGGCAAATTCATAAAGTCCTTTTCACGAGGCGCAGCTCGGCTCGCTCAGTCTTTCATCAGTCCCTCCTGTCTGGAAAATGCAGTATCCTAGGCCCTGGTGGGCCCAAGGTGTGAGCTCCTGGGGTTTGTCTGGGTTTTTGGCCCAGAGCAGGGCCAGTCAGGTCCAAGAAAAAGAAAAGCCACAGTCTGGGGAATTTGTCTGCCTCAGCTAGCTAGAAAACTAACTAAAAGCAAAGAAGAGCACGCTGTCTGTGCTGCAGACAACACAGTCCAAGAGCCGGAATTAGGGGGACCCAGTGCCATTTCTGAAAACAAACTGAGCGCTTCTTTTCCCCCTTCGCTCTCAGAACCAGTCTTAAAGGTGCAGAACTTAATATCCAGCATAAACAGAACAGATGATTGGGGATACAAGCATCATAACACTGGGGTAATGCTTTTTATCATGCCAATGTCCTCTCCTGATGAGACTCAGGTATAAAACCACCCCCTGGGGGAGGTATTGGGACATTCACAGGTAAGCCTGAAGGTATTCATTCCTTCTGGTAAGCCACAACTGGCTCAACCTGTGCAGTCATGAGAAACAGTGGTCATGTCTTAGAAAAGGCCACAAATCTTCAAAGACCCCTGAAGCACCCCCAGACAGGACATGATCCACACTATTCCACAGAGTAAAACTCCACTCCCAGGGGAGGCACCTGGGCTTTCCCACCTGAATGTGTATTAACCCTTTGAATCTTTTTTGGGGGGGATTTTTATTTACTCTAACACAGCAGGGATTTTTATTAACCCCCAACAAATAAAGACTGTGACCACAACTTTGGTAATAGACATTGAAATTGCAACAATGAAATCTCGGTGCTGGATGGTAGTGATATCTTTCCTCTCCTTTTGTATTCTTACCCTTTCTTTCTTTTCCTTGTATATTTTCCTAAGTGATATTTTTATACTTTTGCGTAATTATACTCCTACAAATAATAACCAAAGCAGACACATACATCTTTTCCAATGTAACCAAACTGCTCTGAAATAAACCTCTCAGATGCATACACTGGTCATTCAATCTTGTTTCACCTTAATTCACTCCAAGGGATCTAGTAAGAACTTTCAGTTACACCATCTCAGGGGTGGGTTAAAACAGCCTGCCCCCAGTGTGTGAAAAATCACTCTATGAAAAGCCACTGTCCACAAAGGAGACAGAGGAGTCCTACTGCTTTATTCGAATAAAGGGAGAGAGTCCACCTGGCCATATGCCCGTGGGGTTTCTCTCTCGAGGTTTCAGAGGGCGCAGCCTCCTTTCATCCTAAAATCTTGGCTGCGTGTTGTCCTCTTCCTTTCTCCACTGGCTGCGGTACTAGGAAGGTACAGCCTTCCCAAACCGACTGTCACGTTCCCCCCTTGAACAAGGAATTTTCCTCCAGAGTTCAGAAATTTGGGCTATGTGAGTTCTGCCATAGACTTTGTGCTGACCCATTTGTCTATTACCCTTAAGTTCAGGAGTCAAACTGTCTGGGGTCTGTAGCTTGAGGTTGGCAGAGGCACTAAGACCAACTTCAAAGACATCAACACCCATTTCCCCTTAAGGCACTCACCCATGGAATTGCTCGTAAAGACATTAGCACCCATCTTTCGCATCACTAGCTATCGAAAGACAGAACTTCCAGTGCAAATGATCTGCTTTAAATTTTCTCATTCACATGTCTGCTTGTTTAAATTTCAAACAACAAAGACACACAGGTGAAAACTAAACCCTAAACTCTATCAGGAAGGCATCTCCATGACTATGAACACTGTAAACCACTTATATTTTTCCTCATCTGAAACCAAATGGTTGTCTAGGCAGTTTCATTTCAGAAAAAAAAAGTGTAGGATCAACCTTCTGTTGCCAGTTACACATAACTCCGTGGACTTTTAATCCAACCTAGAAACACATACACAAAGAGAGCAGGAAAATAGAAACCAGATTTACAATCAAAATTAATTTTATATTCTGTATTTTGTACTATACAGAGTTACAAGCTCGAATAATTCATTATGAATATCTTTTTTATCATTGTACCTTTCTGTGATAGAGATGTCTAAAAAAATGTTAGTATTTTAAAAAAACCCAGAAGGTAAATATGATGACTGGAGAGACATGATCTTGCCAGAAATCAATGCCTAGGACAATCAAAGATATAATTAAACATACTTTTAGGTATTGCAAACACTCAGAAGTGGCTGGTTAAGACTTTTAAAGAAAAGGAAACTTTTCTTTAGAGAAGAAAAGGAAAGACTGACAAAGGAAACGAAAAATTCTGAAGTGGTATGCTTTGTTCCACTGTGCAAGAAACTTGAAATGGAATTATTTCAATTACTGAGAACAGGGGTTGCTTAATTCCATTCAGCTCATTCATTAATGTTAGATTTCTGTACAAGTTGTGAAGTGGCATGGGACTGATCCAAAAAAGGCATGAGCAAACAACTATTTCTGTTGAATTAACTGTTACAAGGCGCTTATAGTGCCTTTACGCACACAATGCCCGTTGTGGGAACAGAGGCAGTATAGAGTTTATCCTACATAAACCCAGACCAGTAAAGACACTGCCTGATTGAACATAAAGCCTTTCAAAGCAGTATTATCACAACAAACATTATGAATTAGCAAAGTGACCCTGCATGGTGTCACTATTTTACAACAACTCTACCATCTTTCCAACAACCATGTTATCTTGGATACTCTACCAGAAGTCATAGAATTATAAAACTACAGCTCTAGTTTCCTATAGATACTAAAAAAACACTCTCAAAAAGATAATTCTGATTGACTAGTCCATAAATAAACATTAAAGTGGGATATAACGAAACTCTTGACCTTTTTATTAACATAAAACTGCAGAACAGCTACAGAATTATCAGGTACTACAGGAAAAAAACCTAGGCCTGTCCACATAGTAATCATGATAAACAGAGATCATAATTATATAGATTACAACAAAAAAATTAAAAACTTGAACCCATTAAACTACACTGAACTTTGTATGCTTACACAGAGCACCATCTTCAAGATACGTCATCACCAGTCTTGCCGTTCTCAGCATGAGATAAACTACTTCAGTCAACACACAGTAACAGCACTAACAGAGGGAAGATGGGAACAGAATATGGAGTTTTTCCAAGACTTAACTAGATTGAAATCAGTGGAGAACATCAATAGAGGGAAAACAGGATGACAGGGACATGGCCCGAAGCTTACCTGAAGCTCACATATGACCATAAGCTTACACACACAGCTGGTAAGAGAAGAGCTGTGTCTAGACACAGACCTATAGCCAGCATGCAGTGCAAACACCCCTGCAGAAGAAGAGGAACCTTTGGGCTGGAAAACAGTAGTGAATAAAAGGATAGAGCGCAGCTTATTTCCACTCTTTCGTACAGACTGCAGAGACAAGGTCTTGGTCCTTCACCACAAGACAGTTGTGCGAATTTATGCCAGGCAGCAACAAATAAAGATTGCATGGCAGGTGACAGCAACATCAGACCATGTGATGAAGGGTGCAGGGGGAGATGGTTACCAGAACAATTGATCCAGACAATCGTGGACAATTACCAGCACCAGAGGATCCTCTGGGATACACACGTAAGTTCTCCTGCTCTATTAGAGCTGGCTCTTGAGTCAAAGACTTCTGCTTCCTGATAAACTACATCTTACAGAGTCAGAAATTAATTGTCAAGTTTTTATTTCATAGGCACTGAGTAGTAATAACTAGAGTTGAATTAATTTCTTACTTTTCTAGCATTTTTTAAATTACAGCTAATGCTGGCATTCAAAAGCCATGGGAATTATATAAAAAACTTTTAGTCATAAAGAAATCCCAGAAAGAGCATTGCCTGACAACCAAAATATTTCTTGATTTTACAATTTTTACACAGTTTCTCATCCCATGAAATGCATTTCTCCTAAAGGCTACCTGATGTGACCCTGAGGCTAAACCAGGGTGCCTTGAAGAATACCACCTATGTAATGCCATCTGCATAGTGGTGAATCTGGATACTCTGGCAACACTGGCAGTATGAGCATGCAGGCAAATTGGGAAATACTGACAGAGAAACCACATGGAATTGCAAGCTAAAGGAACAGAAACTGTATCCTTACTGAATAAGACAGACAGAAAGACAGAACAAAGGAAAGAAGAGTCACAAGTTTACTTTATGGCACCATTTGCACTGCTTCACTCATCAAGTTTCACCACCTGTACAAATGGGAAGAACTTCCCTCATGTCCTATATGGAAAACAAGCAAAAACCCACAAAAAACCAAACAACCCTCCCCAAAAATGCCACAAAACATCACCACAACAATAAAGAACCCCAAAGCCAAACAAAAAGAAAAAACCAAGAAAAATGATCTGGGAATAAAAATCAGCTATCAACTAACAATTGTTGATGTAAATTAGTGACCACATTGGTCCTACAACTCTTCAGGTATCAAGGAAAAAAACCACCATGATCCAAACTGTTGTTAAAAGCATTTCTCTCCAGGTATTAATGAATACACAACTGCTAATTATTACAGAATTTTCAGCATTCTCTGAATTTTGCAGTTTGCTCTTGCAGTCTTTCACAATTTCATTTGACACCGCATTTCACAAGCTTTAGCCAATGAATGTGTTTACAGATGAATCACAAACGTGTTAATCATTAATCTCTGCCCTAGTGTCACTCATTTTATACTCTGCTTTGAAGCATAATTTTGTAATCAAAAATTGTCACCCAGCACATACAGAAGAAAGGAATCTCCATGGAAATTCCCATCTTTCTGCACTTGACATCAAGACAAATGAAAGAGTTTTAACAAAACTGACATGGCTTTTAACGACATCTACAGAGAAAGTGCCGCTGTAAACTATATACTGAAATGAGCTACAAGTAAGGTCAGAATCGATTGCCTATGTTCTATACCTGCATTTCTTTGTAACTATCTGATGGATTCTTAAACCACTGTGAAACATAGCAGGTATATACAAATTATACCTGGAATTAGAGGAACTCCCATATTAAGTGAATTGGGTCAAATTCAGCATAAATGCTCTGACACCTGTAACTGCGACAGGCTATTTGAAGAACTTAAAAGTAATACTAAAGGTCCTGGATTGCTTTTACACATCACAGCACATCCTTCCTCGAACAGTTGGTGCTTGTGAACTTGGCAGAGACAGCCAGCAAGTACAATGGGGTGTTTATGTCAGCCTGGTGACTGTTTCAGTATTACAAATTTAACTGTACTCTATTTCTCACTGCTTCAGAATTCTTTTGAGATCCACACTTAATAAAACACCAAATCACACTTTATTTACTAAGGAAAGAGAGGGAGTGGTCTGACAATTTAAGTTTAGAGCACTGCCGTTCTGTCCTGGTAGTAGTACTGGTTAACAGGAACAGCTCTGGGAAGCTACATTACAAAATGAAGCAATGGATTGTAGAAGAAACTCTTGTCTCATTTCCCATCAGGAAACACACTGACAGTTCAAATTTTCCGCTAGAAGCTGCCAACTCTGCTGCTGAAAGGCGTCACCGCTTTGCAACTACTAGGAAATACTTAAGGAAGTCGCAGAATGTGAACGAGGACATGAAAAAAAAAAGCGCACAAATAAAAGTATTTTTTAGACATCTAATGAGAAAATCTCCGCACCACGGAAGAAAACAAGATTTTTGAAATACCGATAAACAAGCGTCAAAAAACAAAACCACAGACACTACATTTGGTGTTACGGGTTGGCATTCCATCAGTTTCTCGGCAGCAGCGTTACGATAAAACATGACGAGGCGACGCAACACGCCCGTACTGCTAAGTTTTGCAAAGAGAGCCTTGAAGAACCCACGACAGGGTAATTCCGGACGGAAGGTCTCCGTCCCTACCACGGCACTCGGGACAGCTCCAGAAGTTAAATACCTGCCGGATAAGGCGCCCTGCGCGCTCACCGACGCGACTCCCGCTCCCCGGCAGCGGCGCGGGCAGGATACGGAGCGGCAGCGGCCGCTGCCCGTCTCGGCAGAACCCGCAGCCGCCGCGGGGGCCGGCGCTTCGCCCCCGGGGTCCGCCGGCAGCCCCCTGCGGCGGACACGCCCGGTGTGCGGCCAGCGGGCTGCAGCGGGCTGGCAGCCGGCCCCGGGCTGCGCCCGGTTCTGCCCGAGAATGCACTGGCAGCTCCCCGGGCTCGGCGCTCCCCGAGGGCAGGAGAGGGAGCGCTTCGCACAGCTCCGGGCATACGGAGGGCGTCCCGTGCTGCCCTTCTCCTCCCCGCTCCGCCGACAAGCCCGGGGCGAGGGGACCCCTGCCCGTCCGCCCCCTCCGACGCCGGGGGGAGACTGGGTGGCGCGGTCAGAAGCCTCCACCGTACCTGCAGGACACCGAGAGCTCCACCTTGGTGGCCGGGATGCTGGAGCTGAGTACGTTAAAATCCCCCACGGACGCCATCTTCGGAAGCCCACCGCTTCTGCCCGGCTCCTGCCGCCCCGCCGGCTTCTCCAGCCCGAACATGGGACAGAGCGGCGCGGGCGGGAACGAGGGAGGGAGGGAGGAGGCGGCGCCTATTGGCCTCCACGGCGCTACGCCGCTGCTGCCCGAGCTGCGGAGCGCGGTGATCGCGGAACCCCGCTCCGCTCCGCTCCGCAACCGCGGGATGCGCCCGCCGACTGGAGCGGCGGGGCGGGAGCGGGCCGTGACGTCACCGCGAGCGGGAGCCGCGCGTGCCCGCCCCGGGCGCGGGGACCCCGACGGCCGGGACGCACCGGAGCCCTCAGGGGAAATGCGGCACCGGAGCCGTCGCGACCCCAAAGCGTGCGGGGCGGGGAAGTGCCCCGCTGGAGGCGTGCCTAGGGTGCGGTCCCGAGCGATTTCACTCCCGCGCCTTCCTGATCTTTTCTGCCCATGTCCCTGCACGGAAACTCCCGCTCCGTCCCGTCCCGCAGGCTGTCCGGGGAATCTCCTCCCGACGCGTTAGCGAATGAGGAACCTCCCCGGTGCCTTCCCCTTGGCACTGTCACGGGCACTCCCGCTCTGTTCCGTCCCGTTCCGCAAGCTGTCCGGGGAATCCCCTCCTTCCGCGTTAGTGCGTGTACGGGTCCCCGCGCCCGAGCGAGCGGCAGCTGCGGACAGTGCGTGAGGGCCGAACTTCCAGGCCCGGCGCGGGGTAATTCTCCCGGGGCCGCCGCCGCGAAAGTCCCGGGCGGCGAAGGCGCGAGGAGCGCGGGTACGAGCGGGCCGCGGGGCAGGGACGGTGCCGCCAGGGGGCGCGGCGGAGCGGCCCTGAGGGCCGGGCGGGCGCTCCTCGGGGCGGGAAAGGGGAAGAGCTCGGTGGCAACTGCACTCGGAAAGGCAACAGGCATTCCAATTGCAAAGGAGTCGAGAGAAGAGAGGTGAAGTTACCTTGGTCACTGTGTGCACTGCCACACTGAAGAACGGGGGTGTCACTCCCTCACACGTGCGCGGACTTATTATTTATTTTTTTTTTCCATTTTTTTTCTGTTCATAGTAATTGACAATACAACAGCTCCATCATCTTATATATGTGTTTAATTTGTATCCTTTATTATGGCATCTAAGTAGTCCCCAGTATTTATTTCTCATCATAGCAGTTTGAAGAATGTCACAAGGTGGGAAGTTAAAGCGCAGGTGAATTAAATGCCATGTCAGTAGCCGCACAATATGTAGGACAGGTCGAAGATATCAAACTGAAATCATGTACTGAATTTCTCTACTCTTCTGTCTGTTAATAGTTTTACATATGGCAATAAAGTTTAATCTGCTTATTTGTAAAAAAAAAAAAATAACTCCAAAGCCACATCAAAATACATTCATTTTGAATTTAATTTCTAGATTGTTGCTGCTGTAATTCAAGTTCAATGCTTGATCTCGGGTAATACATCAAAATAATGGCAAGAGAACCTGAATGTCGACACCTGATTAGCTCATAGCAAACAGAAGGAACAGCAGTGGGAATGCAGAAGACAATAATGTGTTCTTATGTACAGGACATATATTTCCTGTGCACAGCACGCATCTGAAACACAAGTCCATTGGCAGAAACTGAAGGAAGATATCAGTGATATTTTGTTCAGAAACTTCTGACCACAACCCAGTTCTAATCTTCTGGCTCTTTGTTTTCAGGAGGTTATCAACTGAAGTCTAATTTCTTTATTTTCATTCTCTTGTCCAGAGCAATTTGTTAAGCACAAAGCAATTTCTCATCAGACATCTCCTCTTAAACCAATCTGTCTAAAGTTCTCAGTGCAGCCAAGAAACCACATACCTTCACAAATATTCTAGATGTGTCTGTAGGCAGCCAAACCAGTAAGCCTACAGCTGAAATTGCTTTACAAAGCCAAACCACAAAACCCAAATAGAAAAACAAGAAGAAATTGAATTCACTACTATCTTTGTCTGTACAGTAGTGTGAACGGATGGGTGAAAGACCAGTGCTGTCTTGAGAGGCTAATGCCAAGTACAAATAAGCTACTAGATTACTAAAAACTAAAGAATAGTTTTTGAGAAAAAAACTGTTTTTCATCTTTATAATACAGTTCCTCCCTCTCTTATAATCCACTATAGGGATCTAAACATGATCAGTGTATCCCACAGGGCATGTCATGAATAACCAGATACGTATGAAGAGTTATTATAGTAAGGATAGTACATCTCTATAAATGATATAACTGTTACAGTACTATAGGTGTGAGTAACGTAAAAGTATATCATGTAAGTGTGACATGTTCTTACATTATTCTCTACTAATCCACTTTACTTTTGGTTACGTAGGGGGTTTGTTTTGATCCTTTTTTGTATTACCTGATCTTAATATTTTATTCTACTTAGAAAAATGGAAGTTGTTGGCGATTGCTGATTCCTTAAATAGAGCACTCTATGAAAATAATGGAGGAGTTAAGGAAATTCAAGTCTTCAAGTGTTGCTGGGGAGATATCCATCTTCTCTCATCACGTTTATAAAGGCACAACTATTTTGTCTTTTAATGTTTCAGCTGAGAGTAAGTACACAGTTCTCATGCACTGAGAGTGATTTATATGGGAAAGAGAAACTAAAAAGTAAACCAAGGGGTAGTTGAAAGATATGCAACAGTGGGATTAAATATACATTATTATCATTCCAGACAGGCAGCTTGTGTTTTCTCATTCTTAAATAGCACTAAGGTGTGGGGACTGGAACAATGCCCAAGTATTAGGACAGAGGCAGCTGTATTATCTGAAATTTATGTACAAAATACCTATCAGATTACAGTGCAGAAAGAAGCAGAAAAAAGCATAAGAGCTGTGTCTGGTATATGGTAAGCTGACATTTGAATGACATCAGTGACTCTGAAAATTTTGAAATGGAAAGCAGGACATATTTTCCTTGCTTTCTTTTGTGATTGTTACTTTATTATTACTAGCTGTTGCTAATTAACAGATACCTACATAAATTGTTTTAATATCTGCAACCTAATTTAAGGAATGAGGGATATATTTGCAGTAATTACAGCATAAACTATGAGCAAACTAGAGATTCCAGAATAGCTGTAATGCGTAACACTGGATGATTGCTTTAAAACATCACAGCTTCCAGGTTTCAGCAGTATAATTGAAGCCGAATGCCACAGGATGCAAACATTGATTACTCCCCTCCACCCCCTCAGCTTTCTGCCTTGTAGATCATTATTAGACATCTCAAAAAAGAAGTTTTATGATTAAATTTGTGCACTACTAAAAAAAATAAACCACACACAAAACCAACACAGACTAATCTGCAGGAAGTTAAGGAACTGGAAATGGCATCTATTCTGGTTATGTGATAGAATAGGTGGATGATTATAGAAGTGAGCTTAGAAGTGGGCTTCAGCATTATCAGAACAGAACAATGTGACTACAATGCATTTTCATAACAACGACATGCCTACTCAGTCTGTATTTGTGATGAACATACCATATTCCCTTGTTCTTCTTCAAGTATCTGTTCAATAGTTTGCTCAAGTAACATTAATCAAATGTCATATTTTTATCCTGGCTGCCACCAAACTGTTTCTTTCAAGAACCTGAAGAATGGAGTGAACTTAGCCATAACCTGGTCCTTTCTGATAACTGAACATAGCACTGAAACAATTCCAATATCATAATGTACACTACAGTTTGAGAATTGTTATCTCTTTCTTTCCTGCCTTTGTTTAATATAGTCAATTTCCTCCTTCTTTGCTAGTGCTGATAGTTTCAATCCATTGAACAAAGACAAGGAATTTAGCTTTTGCTCAGACAAGTGGAACCATCAGTTCCACCATCACTACTGGAACCATTGTCAAGAACCGTGGCTGAATACGGACCACAGGCTTTAAAAACCGTCTGTAAGAGAAAATGCTAATGGATACATTCAGTCCCTTTATTCTTCTAGCACGAATTATCTCTTATAACTCCATGATTTTGTGATCTGCTTTCAAAACACACAATTACTAGTGGAGCTCTATTTTTTGTGAAAGTCTAAAGGAGCAGTCAGACAGAGGTTAGACATAAAGAAAAACTCTCTACTTCTTTAACGTTTTCACCTTATATACTAGTTTTTTAAGGGCTAATGTCTACAGTCTCACAGGTGTCAAGGAGAATACGTTCTTCTGTAAAAAGTATCTTCTGTGTTTAAAAGCCTTTGAAACCTATCCTCTGTCTGCATAAGAGCACCTCCATTGTGGGGACCCAGAAAATCTTGTCACTATGGCATAAGTGTGAGGAAGGTTAGTGAGTCATCAGTGCAGAGACAGTTAATAATTTCACCCTTTCTGAAGGGTACCATGATGAAATTAGTAATGCATTTGTTTGTATACCTCTCTACTGTTTCCATGCAGAATAAAATCATAAAGTATAAATACCACCTCCCCTCTTCAAACACACAAAGGACAGCTGACTAACAAATACTCGTCTCACTATATTATATTTATTTACACTAGAACTATGTTATGTATCAAAGTACCTTTAGCACTTTAGATAATTTTCCTGTATTATTTCAAATTTTCCTCCAGTTTGATCCAGGCCAGAAGAGAGAGATCAACAGCACAACCATAAGGTTCCTTCCTGCTACATTCTAAGGAAAACGTTCTTCCATAGAATCAGGTTAAGTAATGTCACTTCCTGATGGAGTTTTCAGTTAGTACAAGAGCTCTTCAAAATGGCAAAGACTCCTGAAACATTCTCAGAGTTATCCAGGAGGTGTAATGGAATCCGTTTCACATCTTACACCTAGTACTGCATAGTAAGGTCTCTACATCTATGAACTGAGGAATTTTAAATCTGCTGAGCACTTTTTCTGGCTCTCAGAGTGAAACAAGTAGTGTGGAACTCAAGTTCTAAAAATGGGACTTGGGAGTATTTTTAACAAAGTCAAATTAAAGTTCAGAATTTCAGGTTTCATTTTAAAGGACAAGGAAAACTAATTTGATGTTTTTGGGTGAAAAAGTATTATTCATGCACCTTCAACTGAGCATTGGCCATCCAGATTTCATTTGTGGACAGGCTGTCAGAAAAATGTAAGGGTGCATTTAAAATAATTTTTCTAGAAAGACAATTTTTGACTGGGTCATGGCAGCAGATAATTCCAGGTTCTGCTAAACTAAGTGTTTAGTATGGCAGAAAGGATGGTAACAAGAAGATTGTCTGCATACAATTTATCTCAAAAATTCTAAATAACAATGTTCTTTTCAATGAATATAAGATTAGACAGCCCCAAAATGAAACCTCAAGATGTTTGTCGTAAGATCAGCTGAACAATTCAGGAAAGTATTTTAGTCTCAGAAGAGGTAGAGGAGAATCTACTTCTTGCTGTTGAGTTACTTCCCATGTTCTTGGACTACTCTTGATGACTGGAATTATTTTTTCCTTCCCTTCCATGCCCAATAACTTCTACACCTTCCATATTTCTAAGAAATATCAGCTGATTTGCAGAAAATATTTGTTAGTTACAAATCTTTTAGGAATAATATATTTCACAGTTTCTTTCTCTGCCTAATCTCAACCCATATCTTTTCCCTCAGCGTGCTTCCAGAATATTCATAAAATCAATGCCACCATTAGCAATACATCTTGGGAGGACAAGTCTTCACATGTAACGTTGCTTTGTGAATTTGGTTAATGCAGAAGAAATTAGCACATAGCCTTTACAATTTAAAGGTATGTTATGCCGTTATTTTCTTCATGGCAACTAAAGCCAAACTCAGTTATTTTAGGAAAAAAATCATTACAAGCATTTCTGATCCCAACAGCAGCAATGCCCAAACTGCTCCATCCTCCTCCATGACTTTGTGTATTTCCTGATAACATCAAGAAGGTATTGGGTCACACCATTTTAGGCATAGAAGAAATCAGTAACTCTTCCAAAATAGACACAGATTTAATCTTTGCAAGTAGACTCCAAGACAGATTTCATGAGGGAGCACCAATTGCTTATCTATTATCTACCTGTAAATATTCAGACAAATGTGTACACAGTGAGGGGTATGACCTGAACTAAGTGTTGTATCCACTGCTTGTCAGTAGTCACACACTTGAACTCACATAAATAAATACTCTGGATGATGTATCAGGTTCATTTATCATTTCATCTTCCCAGGAGGATCCCTGTGGAGTCAGGGTAACACTATATATTCTAATTAGCCAGTAAGAAGCAACCCAAAACTTTTCTGCCAATTGCTTTTTAACAGTTTCTTTCACAAACTTCTCAGTGTAAGCCAAGATAGTGGAATTTCAAAAAACTTGTCACCATATGTGCCTGTACCATTTCTATGGCTTCCTCATTTTGGAAAAGAATAGTGGGTGTTTCTGTATTCCTTCAAAGATCAGTGAAATCCCAGCATGTTGCCAGGTCCCGCCATGTACTACTATTTTTTATGCAGTCAGGCTTACAGTGAAGCTCTGTCCCAAATTAATTTTGACGGCTGTATGTCATTTACTTTATTGACTTCTTGATTATTTTGTTTCCCAAGATTATACTTTTTTTTTGGAAGAAACCAACAAATGCCCTTTGGGCAAAAATGAACATGGTTCTGTTTTCAGAGAGGAAAATCTTCATGGCTCCTTAAGACCCTCTGTCATATTTGATAACTCACAGCTAGACACAGAACCAGAAAGCATAAGCCTCTCCCACACAATTGCTTCCTATGGTTTGGGTTCTGGAAAGAGAAGGAATTGTGTATGGAAAGATTTGTGAAATTGTGTGAGGATATAAAACATTCTGTTTCCCAGCTGAAAGACTTTCTGAGTGGGTAACAGATCTTACCAGTACAATCTGTGATGTTGATTTGGCTTCCACAATTGATTTCATGCCTCTACCTACAAGGACTCAAGCAGCAATAACTGAAATAATGGGAATATCATTAAACACCTCCACTCCCATAATGATCAATCATTAGTCCTTGATAGGAGCTTCAAGGTCATATGCTCAATCTGACAAAGCAGACTTTAAGCCATTAAATCGCCTTTCACCTCCAGGGAAGGCCTCTAGCAGTAGGGGCTTTTCTTCAGCTACTCAAAGAAACATTATCATTTTAATAAAACACAATTTTCTGAGCTACTCTGTATGGTTGGGTTCTAGAGCCCACAGTTTTCTTCCAGGGTGCAGACACCAGGTTTCTCTCAGAGAGGAACTGTGCAGTGGACTGGGTTGCTCTGCCCCTTAGTGGGCTTGGCTTGGCTATTTCTTGCACAGAGAACTGGAAGATCTCTGCAGCAAAAGGAAGGTCCTTGTACACAACATATTTTGAAGAAATTCAATTACTGCAGGACATCATCTTCTTTTTCTTCCAATTTACCAGAAGCAAGCTCCAAAGTGACTATACAAACTCTCAGAGAAGCTGATTTTAATCACTCATGACTCATTTATAACTATGAATTAAATTTTCCAACTTCACAGCATTTATTTTGATTGCATTTTATAATGACAGTTGCCATCCTAGTTACCAAACACTAATTTATGATATAGGTTAATTTTGCATTATTAATGAACTATCAAAAAGGCAGTGTGACTTATAGTACTGACATTTAGCAAGTCACTAAAATATCTAGAGAAGAAGTAAGAGCTTCAGAGAGTTTAATGAAAACAGAAAGGAACTGCAGACAGGAAAGTGAATTTTGTAAGAATATTTCTTCTTTTTTCATCCTCATGTATTCCCTCATTCATGAATTTTAATTTTATATTATTTTCCATTCAATTTAAATACCTTAAACAAACAGTTAACAGCATGTGGATTGTCTTTTGAGAACACTGTCCATCAAATATTTCTCATTTCATGGCAACCTTCAAGCAATTAAGGTTTTAATGAGGCTGAAAATTTCCAGCCCAAATAATGTAATGAGTTTGACTGTCTTCCAGAACAACTGTGGCACTAATGCAGGAATGCATTTAACCATATGTTTGAATTCATAACTGTGTTGTTGGGCAGCAGCTGTCTGCCTCTTAAGTGAGATATAAAGCTCACACTTAACATTTGCTGAGCTTGGAGGGTTCGTTGGACAATTGCTTTACCTGTGAGAGAAGTACAAGTACAATATTGCCATTTCTGCTCTCTCAATGTACTTACTCATATCCACTAATTATTCAAATGAGACCTGATCCATTACTTATTTTCAGCTTTAAGATACCACTAAAGATTGCACAATATTTCTCAAATGGGAGGTAAATTAGATTCTGTTACTTAGCAGAATATGGAAAACTTAACTGTATTGACACCATGGACAGAGCTGTGCTGATGAGTGTCAGGACTTCTAATTCTGTATCTATGGTAAGAGAGAACCTTTCATTTCCTCTTCATTTTAGAAGGATTTTGCATCCTGATAAAACAGTATTTGTTTTCCTAAAATGACTTCATACACATTATTTATTCAACTGTGAAATAAACATTCATCTTCAAAAATAAAGAACTAATTCATCTGGGGCAATTGCCAGATACCAGCAGCATACTTTCCAGAGCCACAGTAGCAAGAATTCTATGAAAATTATTCCACTATTTAGGTAACCATAGCACAGTTGTCTTCAAGTTATTCTGCAAAAAAAGATGCTGGCTTGCTGCCAGCACAACCAGCATTTGTCCCAGCTGAGAAAGTAATTTCATAAACACTTCAATTTTTTTTTTCCTGGTGGGAAAAAATACGTAAAAAGGAAACAAATGACCAAATTATAAAACAAATTTAAAGAAAAAGTAAATGGCCAATATTAAAACTGTCACATGGACTGCAATGCTGAGTGTGCTTCAGAGATAAACACAAAAACTCCTAGAAATAAGAAAAATACATTTTATTTGAATAGTGATTCCCTGTTTCATATTTATATGTTTGATTTAAAATTTAACTATAAACATACACACAAAATTGAATTAGCTAGTTCAGTAGCTTTTAAAATGGTAAATTAACCTTACTTTGCATGATTAAGAGAAGGATTAGAATGATTCTTAAACATCCTGTATTTTAAACAACCAAGGCCAAATTCATCCTTATAGGAACTCAACAGAACTGAACTGATCAATAAACTAATTAACCCTCTTGAATTTAACAGCTAATTCAGTACAAATTAATATTACACTTAAAATATTAACTTCAGGTCCTTAATTATTTACAATTTTGGTGTATCTTTTCCGTAGTGCTATAATTAGCACAGATGTGTGGGGATATATGGTAATTTTAGAAGTTTGATTGCAAGATATATTGTGAGTCCAGTTTGTGTGTCTCCCAAGAAGCATTATAAACTTTTGAAAGAGAAAGGCACTAAAACATCTTTTACTGTTGAAAGTTTCTACTTTTTAAAAGCCTTTTTGGAAAATACTATGCATTCTTCAGCATTAATCTATATAAAGAACAAACTTGGGCTCCTAACACAGGCATAAACTCCCTACATATAATTGCGAATTCTACATAATACTACACTACATTATTGCTATACATAATACTAATCATAACACTTAGTGGAGTTTTAGTCTTGCAGCATGCCTAAATCCAAGAACCAGTCTTAATTCAATACAGAATAAAATCCTCTGCTATCTGGTAGAAGCAAACTCTCTGCACAAGCATTCTCCTAAGTGCCACATAGATCCCAAGAGCTGTATCATGCACTGTATGTCAGAAAGGGTCACTCTCAGCTATAGTGAGAACTCAGCTTCTTTTTGCAGCTTCATTAGTAATCTTGAGTTTACCTTCTGCAAGTCTAACCTTTGCCTTGGGTTAACATTGGCAGAGAAGCCACTCACTGCAGAAACTTGGTATGGCAAGGAAAGTTTAGGTGTCATACTTCCAAAACCTACTTTATCATCCCTTTTCAAATTAAAAACACGTTTTACCTAGTATTCTATGATTCTAACATCTCTAGACTTAACAGTCCTTCCAGGTAGAAAAACTTAATTATGAAAATTAGTTGTTCTTCATTATTATCTAAAGATTAGTTTTTATCCAGTTTTTTAAACTCAATAGCTTTCATTTTACTTATTGCTGTAGATGTTTGTCAAACTATAAATCAAACATGAACCTCAATACAACATGAAGCCATCTCAGCATGGCAGCTGACTTAGCAGGGAAAGCACTATTTCACATTATCTGAAGCATGGAAACCTGTGGGTTTTTAGTAAAGAGTGGTGGGATTGTTGAAGTTGAAAGTGCCCTCCACGTTTCACCTAGACCTCCTGCTCTGAGCATGGCCATTGGCAAAGCTCTGAGCATGGCTATTGTCAAAGGAAGGAAAAGTTGCTCAGGGTCTTGTTCAGCTGAGGTTTAAAACTCCCTAAGGCTGTCATTTTGCAGCTTCACTAGGTGTCCCTTTCCAACATTTAAACACTTGCAAAAATTTTCCCTATATCCAGTTAGGTTTTCCTTTGCTGCAACTTGTGACTGCTGCTTTTTGTCCTTTCTGTTGTGCACCTCCAAGGCAACATTCCCAGGTATCATCAGAGAGCTCCACTCAGGTAATAGACAACAACACTTACACTCCTCATCCTTCTCATCTCCAGGCTACACAAGGAGAGTTCCTTCTGCTCTTCTTGCTCATCATGATCTAATCATCAGACCCCTAATCATTCTAATGATCTTGCACTTACGTGTCTCTGCAGTTGAATGTTTTTATAGCAGGGGTCCCAATGCAATTCAAAGCTGTGACCTGGGGGATAAAGTCCTTGCTGGCTCTGCTACCACAGCCCCAGGTGTTGGTAGCCTTCATGGCAGCTGGGGTGATCTGTCTGCTCATTCACGTTCGGTTTGTTGTCTGCCCAGGGCTTTGCTGTAGAACCCCTCCTTTCCCCATGTCTGGGTGCACCCACACCAAGTGCAGGCCTGTGCAATGGTCTGCACTGAAACTCACAGTGCTCCTGTTGGCCTGACATGGGTACCTTTCTCAACAAAGAAAATCAATGTCATAAAAGTCTTTATTGCATATTCTCTCAAACTTGATCAGGGGTTTTTTGGTGTCTGATGATAGTTTTTCACAGCACAACGTGATGTGGTAAAGCAATAAACATCAGTTTACAAAAATTGACTCAGTTTGGTTTTTTTACATAAACCATTAATTTTTGTTTCTTTACGAAGTCCAAATTATAGGCACAATATAGTGTAGGTCTTAATATCATTCTTGGCACAGCTCCCCAAACAGTCTGTGAACTTGATGCAGTAAAAGAGTCTCAGGTTGCAGATACCAAGTCATAACCACCTTCTGCACCATTGACTCATGTCCTCCCCACAGCCCTTGATGTTCCTAAAAAGCAGATACAGCACAAGAATCTATTTTGCATTACTCTCCAGAACTTAAATATATATTTGACTACACAGTGAATCTTTGCACTTTATATTTACCTCATTCTTTATATTGTCTGAAGCTGAATTTCTAATACTACTATTTTAGTTTATCATTGCAAAGCTCTCTTAAAATATGCTGTTCCTTTTATAGTTGCTTTCCAAAATAAGCTTCTTACAGACATTTACAATATAAATCTAATTAATTAAATTGAATCTTCTTTTGTAGTAAAGGAAGACAAATAGTGTAAGAAATGCAAATACTAACACATATCACTTCTCCATCAAAGGCTTTTTCCCCCAGTATGCTTTCTGAAAAGTTGCATCTGCAATGCAAATGAAAAATAGTTGATATACAAACAAATAGATTATATACATCTTTATTTAACTCTTTTTTTGATGTTTAAAACATTTCTAAATGCCGCTTCCTCTTTGCAGAGAAAAGGCCTTTGAAACATAAATATCTTATTTTAGATCTGCAGAACTGTCCAAATTTTAAGAACTCATGTCCTCTTTAATTTTTGTTGTCAGCGCAATGCATATACTTTATTTACAGTCACGGAGAAAGATACGCTTTCATGATCTGTTTGTCTTATTGAGGAATAGATCAGATATGTACAAAAGGTCTTACAATGAAAAGGGACAGTTTCAATTGTATAAGCAACATTATTGCTACAGACTTTAGAATTGCAGAAGTTATTTTTCTAAATATATGGAACTATGACTACAGGAAAAAAATCTATCTTTTAAAAACTAATTTCTTAGAATAAAATAAAGTTAAAAATTAATAGGACTAAACTACATTGTAAGGATTTTTTATGTGGCCACTGCTCCATGCTAGTGTTATTACATAAAAGTGAATTCTGAGGCCAATGTTGCATTCAAAATCACATTATGGGCAGGAAAGAAAACACCTTAAATGGAAGCCAAGAATTTATTATTAGTCTAATGAAAATCTTGACACTAATTACAATACAACAGACAGTTAGTAAGATTAGCCTACTCACAATAATACTTCCTGCTACAGTACAAATTATCTGATCAATTCAGAATAACATTAATAATGGAGTCAAAACTGTTGCACAAAACCTTCCTAGTATCTAGCTCTGCTCTTGGGCTCTCCCATGAGCTTTCATGTTCGGTCCTGTATTTGATAGCATCAGTACTGCTTGAGAAAAAGAGGGCTGCAGCAAGCCATCAGTACCTCATGCCCTTTGCCAGAGCAAGTGTGATGTTCATGATGGAGTTCCTTCTTTGCTGGAAGGAAGTGTATGATGTTGATGGTTTCTTCATCTCTACTATGAGAACCCTCACTTGTGGCAGTTTTTCAAGCCTGGTCCTGCATGCTCCTGTCTCATTGTCCTGCAAGTCCATTCTACATTCATATTTACTGTATATGGTGAGCTTTGCTCTTTCAGCCCTTTTGGTTTTGTCCAGCTCCCAAACTGCACTTCCTTACGAACCACTGGTGACCTCTTTACAGCACCAGGGTCCCCAGTAGGAGGACATTCCAAGCACTCTCTTTTTACCCTCTGCTCTCACACTTGGCATCCTGTACTCCTATTTGTCTCTGCTATCACACCGTGATGATGCTTCTCTCACTGCTCCGTTCTGTGAGGGTCACAAATACATCATCATACACATAATAACTACTTGCTACTACTACCTGTAGAAAAAGGCTAATTATATCTCTTTTCCAGGTATTGGTAAGAATATATGTTCTATTTAAGAGGTGTGAACTTCTAACATAATATCTTGGTTTGAAAAGACAGGTGTCTGCTAAGGCAGAAACCTCCCTTGAAATGGAAAAATGTAAACCACCCCACACCCCCTGTGAGAATTATAATCTTGAAATCAAGGGGCTCTCAGACAACGATATAGGAATAGGAATAACAGTTCTTTACTAGGAAAATTAAAATAAAAATGCAGTAGTACAAAAAAAACCCAAACACTGACAGATTCAGACTACAACCTGACACCCTGCTGGTCAGGATGTTGGTAGCAATCTGATTTAATGGAGGCTACAGTCCTCCTGCAGTGACAGGTGTGGTTTTGTTTAAGCAATGATCCTGTAGAAGGGCTTAGTTTTCCTTTGAAGGTCCGGTGGTGTAGATGGGTCCTGTCTTCCTCTGGGAATTCAGTGGAGAAGGGCTGACTGCGGTGTTCTGAGTCTCCAAAGATATACATATTTAGATGATTGGCTCCACCCCCTGGGTGGAGCATCTCACAATGGGATGATGTAATTTTATCAGTCACGCAGTGACACTCAGTGGCCCGTTAACAGATGATATCCCCCTGGAGGGAGGATGGGTCATGGAAGAGGTAAAGAACACTGCCCCACCTGGTTTAAACAGATAGCAGTAGAATACATAACTTCTGGTTACATCTTGCACTGCAACCCAAGACACATAGACTTTAAAATTCTTCTTAAAGGGATAATCTGATCATTTGGAGACTTCAAGATGTAACTCGTAAGGACTTTGGTACTTCTGGACTCAGTACTTCAAATCTGTTCTGACCAAAGTAATGCAATAAATATGAAACAAATCACAGCAGAGAGCTGAAGAATAGGTGGCGCACAGTTATTATTAATAGTTCTCTGAATTCCCTTTGTGCCCTGCACTGTCTTAACACTGGAATTGTTCCTGTCTCAAAGAGATTAAATTAGGCTAAGGTTCAACATGTGGATTTTAAAGATAACTGCAGAGGGTGGTAACAGAGAGTGCACAGAAAACAAATAATGCCGGATAATTACTTCTATTGATAAAATCTGTGAATGGAGACAATGTGATGTAATACATCTAGATTTTACTAAAGGATTTGATATAATTTCTCACCAAATGATGCACTGATTGAAAATTAGCACTATACAAAATGAATGCTGCACATGCCAAAAAGAATATGATTCAGAAAGTAATTCTAGAGAGCATCTATAATGGTGTGTTTCAGGATCAGTTCTATTCAATGTATTTATCATTTGCTGGGAAACTTCACAGATAAAACATAATTGAGACCATTATAAGGAAAAGAAATAGGTTGATCAAGTGATTGGAATTTCATGGTAAACTGAGTTCCCTGGAATAATGGTGCTGTGTAGTTCAATGCAAACACATGCCTATAAGATGCAAAGATATCGATCATTCACTTAATATATGAAGCCCTGTTTTAGAGAGCAGCATGTTAAGCACAAAATTGGAGACAAGATGGATAGCAGCTTTAAACAGTTTATAGTGCTGTAGAACAGGAGATGAATTGTAGCCCTGTCCCCAAGCACAGACTGGCCACAAGCAGCAGATACTGTTTTCAAGAGGCCTTAGGAAATACAGAACAGGAGTCTGAGTGTCTCAGGAGAATTAAATCAATGCACATAAACCAGGAAAATTTTTCCCCATTGAAAAACAATATTTTGTATGCATGAGTTAAAATATTAAAAACTTTTGAGGCATTGGCTGCAAGACAATTTACAGCAAGGAAAACTACCCTTCCTCAGAACATACTGGCTACAGTCTGCTCCTCTTTTAATCATCCCCCTTTTCATCATATAATCCACCAGTCAGGAATCGAGTTGCTGTCCGACAGGACAGAGCTTGGCTGGTTCGGCATCAGTTTACCATGTCCCAGCTGTGGGTTGGTTTGGAGAAGCCAGAAAGGCCCGTGAGCTCTAAACTGAGGTTTGCAGCTGCACTCGGCTGCTCGGCACCCCCTGGCCGGGGGGCTGGCTCGCAGCTGCTCCTGCCAGCTGTGCTCTCTGCCAGTTGTCCCCTCAGCTGGCTTGCTGCCTGCAGCCGTGCCTCACAGGCACAGCGGCTGCTCGGCACTCCCAGCTGCAGGCTGCCCCCATGTTTTGCTGCATTATTTCACTTGGGGTGTTTCAGCTCTTAGGGAAGGTTCAGTGATGTGCAGGAATGTGATAAAGTCATTGCCACAGAAAAAAGAGTCCCCAAATCACTATCACTTAAAGATAAATTCAGTCACTCCTTGAGATCATTTTTGTCAACTCCTAATACTTCAGCAATTTACTGTAGATTTGTAGGATTGTCCAGGCTTTTCCCATCCCTATACCTGAGCTGATTTTAACAGAAATGTTGTCAATATTACAAAATACCTATGAAATGTAAACATGTTGAAGCCTGACACGTTGAATGTTGAAGTCAGTAGCTCCCACTGTTCCACAGGTGCCCAGAGTGGGTGTGCCCTACACCACAGCCTGCAACTCCCAAGGGAGGCCCTCTGGTCCCTGAACAGCTTACCTGAACAGAAATAGAGCCTAGAAGTCAATTCTGTACTTGCATGTAACAACAAACACCAAAAACATGCTTGTGAAAATAATGCTTCAGATTGTGGTGGGATTTTAAGGTTGGGTTTTTTTGTTTTGTTTTTTTTTTTTTTTTTGTGGACTCTCTCTCTGAAAGAAATTGTTTTCATTCCTTTTTTTTCTTACAGCTTCAGCTACACAGTTTAAACATCCAGCTTTTCCTGTCTGTAGCATTTGCTGCAGGTAGTGAAGCAACAGGAAAAGAGCAAACTTTTAGACAATATCAGTAAGACTGATCACTTGCCTATTTTTGGCTGGTTGTCAGAGCCAGATTAAGGAACCGGTTATCTCACAAGCTAACCTTTAATGGTACCCTAGAGTGCTACTATAGATCACTTAGCTGAGCCACCAGTTAGATGGTCATTGCTGTCATATATACAGAATGCAAATATTTCCCAAATTTAATGCTTAAACTATTAGCCTTGCTCTTCACTTCTTCAGATCATTTTTATTTAAAAACTGCATTTCAAAGAGATCTAAAAAATGAGACATGGCTCTAAAACTTGTCTAAGGGATTATGTGGTAGGTTCCCCCAACCATCCAGGCTGAAAAAAACATATTTTGAATGGGAAGGAGGAAAAGCTCTAAAACTACCGCTCTGCAACCAGCTGTGCTATTCTGAACAAGCAAGTAGGAAAATGATAGCCCATTTTCATGTCTCATAAGTCCAAACTCATGCACAACTATTCTGTCTCTTCCTATCTATCGACAAAAGCTTTTTAGGTTATAGTGTGAATATCATAAACTACTTCATCCTTGTGATTTGCTTTGCAGTGTTTTAGTTAATATTATTTTTCTGCAGCATGATGCATTTCATACTGAAGGACGGTATATGGAAAATGTGGGCCTCTCACCTTCTGTACAAACTGGCTTGCCTGGGGACTTCTGGGCACCAATTCCTGGGAACCAAAGGACCATCTCAAGAAGGAGCCCTCCCTCCTATGCCTTCCTGGTGATTCATCTAGGGGAAAAAAATTCACTGTGAGATTTGCTATTCAGTTCCAGTATGCTGCCTGATGACCTGAATAACTGCAATTTAGAATCAACTGAAACTCCTTGGATGGAAATCTTCTCATCTGGTATTAAAGTCTACAGAGTAGGTGTGCTTGTGGGGATAGGTGTCTAGGCTCCTGCTGTGATCAGTGAGAACTTGCAAATGCCAGCAGTGGAATCCAGGCTGGGGCAGACCCAGCCAGAAGCAAAAGCCTGCTTCAGTGTGGGTGATGCACTCTGGGGGTGCCAATGTCTGCAGCGGTGGCAAAGGGCACCCCTGCTGATGTCCAAGTCTGGGCTGCAGATACTACCTTTAAACAGAAAGAATCTCACTCCATCTCTTTTATTTCCTGTGTTCAGTAAGACCAAAGAAAGCAGAGCACAAAGCAATAATACTGTAGCAATTTATAGTCACGAATGGTATAAAACAAATAGCATTAAGAAAAGGAACTGTAATAGGTTTGACTTGTTAAACATAAGCAAGCATCGGTTGCATAGGAACTAACACATAAAACTCATTGTAATTGCGTCAGATACAATAGCAACTACAGGAAATATAAATTTCATACTCTCTCTAAATTAGCATCTCCTAATTTCTAGAGGTGGAAAAGAAGAAACCATGAAAAAAACATTTGCAGTTTAGGGCTGGATTGTGAGATCTACTTATAATAAGATAATTATTGCTTTTTAAGGTTCAGCAGAAGATATGCTTATTAAGCTTAATAATGGCTCTATTAAAAACACAAAGCCAAATAATCAACAATTGTCCTGCTTCACAAGAGTAACAATTAAAGGGTGTGATCTGGAGCAGTAAAAAGAATAACAGCAAAGTAGACAAAAGTGAGAGAGAAACCACTCTGCTTGGAAACTGAGTATTGCAGATATTGAAAAATATCTGAAGTAACCATAATGCATACAGTAGAGAATATTTTCCATGTCAGTGGGTATCATTAAACAAAAACTGAAGTCACATTTAAAAGCATACTGCTTTTCTTCATAAAGCAACATTTTAGTAATTGCTGATCTGACCTCTGCACCTCAAAACGAAATATCACAACAGCATTATAGATGTAACATGAAAATATTATTAAAAGTATAATAGATGTCCCATAAAAATTAGCAGTAGCAGGCTAAACTGATAATGCAGAAAGAGGAGCACTAGAAGTATTTCAACATTCTGCTGGGAGTGCTGGATTCACATTGTCCCTCTGTTGCCATTTGGTTCAATAAACTGTATTAGTTAGCATTAGTTTGACATTAGTAGTAGTTATGCTAAGGCTTGGTAGGCCACATGTAACCTGCAGATGAACTATACGGCAGATATTGCAATGTAAGCAGTGTAACTAGGAGATAATCTAGGAATGTACTTTTGGCAAAACTTAAATGTCAGAGAGATAATCGTACCAGGTAGTGAAAGAAAATTAAGAAATTATGATGATGAAGAAATCGTGTAGAAAACATATAAAAACCCTGTGATTTTTCTGTGAAATGGGGCTCTGTCTTTGGACGCTAGTCCACAGGCTCCCGGGCCCTAAATAAAGCACCGCATAAACGACTTCGGTTGTTTGTGTTTTCTTCGGATCGGGCAACACCTCCAGATGTCAGACTGAAATTTTCTCAGATTTCTGTCAGGAATGAGCTTTTGCAGGGGGGAAAGATACAGCATGTATCCTCCCCAATGTGTAAGAATTAGCTCAAACAAAAATAAAAAGCCCAAATTTCTCTATTTTTTTTTTCCGATTTTTTCTCTCCTTGCACAAGTTCTATTAATCTTTAGGGAATGCTTCAAACAATTTTCAGACTATTTAGCCAAGCTGCTGGGCTAAATTTGACAAGTCTAACTTAGCAAGTAATACAATGCAACAAGACCAAACTACTGGGAAAGGCCAGGTGCTGAAGCACCAACAGCAACCCCATGCCCTTTATGGGGGATTTACTTCCATACAGCATGAATGCTCCTTGATGGCTGTCTTAGAGAGCCTATTCCAGTTTAGCTCATGTGAAAAAGATTCACTTCACGTGCCCCTAGACCCAAGTGCAGTAAGTGGAGACAGTCAGGAGGTTCACTTCAAAAGCTTGTTCCTTGTCTGAGCTAAAATGCTATCACAGGGGCACCTCTGTCTTATACACTACTTGCAGAAAAGTCAGTAGGAATTCTATGCACTGCTATGCAATATGGTGTTCTCAGACAAATTAAAAGCAAGAATGCATACAAATATTTTATGTAACATTGATTTCGTAATTTCCTATAAAATCTTTAATAAAACATCCCGTTATTCTATATTTATTGCCAGCTTGCCATGAACATTTAATGTGCAAGTCTATTTTATGAATATGTAAATAGCTATTTTTTTAAAACAGAAATGAAATTCATGTCTGCAAGTGATGGAAGGCAGGAAGGCAGGCAGGCAGGCAGGCAGGCAGGAAGGCAGGCAGGAAGGAAGGCAGGAAGGCAGGAAGGAAGGAAGGCAGGAAGGAAGGCAGGAAGGAAGGCAGGAAGGAAGGAAGGACGGAAAAGAAATACGTACAACACATAACACACAAAAATACTGTTGTCTGGTAAAAGTACACAGAAGAAAGTTCATCCACATACAAAGGAACTCTTGAAGACATAACAGTCATCTTTAAATTGTGGCTTCATGGTTTGAAACTTCCCTTAGGTGCTGAAAGGCAGGAAGTGTCTGTGTCAGATAGGCAGACTCTTGGCATCTCACTGGAAAAGCTGTTTTAACTTCCATTGCTTTCCAGCTGCCACTAAATTCCAGACATTTTGAGTTTCTCAAACACCTCCTTTGCTAGCCTCTAAACCTCTATGATCACATGAAACAAATTAAGAAATAATGAAATGCTGCATAGTTTGTGCACTATATTATTTTCTTTTATGTGTTACTAAAAGAATTGTTTCTTTTCTGCCATTAAGTACAGTACTTCCAGCTGTTTGATCTAAAAACACATCAGTGTTTTGGAACTGTTCTTTTGTCTTTTCCAACTTGGCAATGGCTCAGAACAGCTTTCCCATCAGACTTTGCCCATGGAAAGAAAAAGAGAAGAACATTGCTTGTATCTTCAAAATTATTGTGTAAAATTTTATATATATATATATATATACATATGTATGTACATATGCATATATATAGATCCCGTAATTGCCATGCTTTTTATCTCAGCTTTCTCAGATTTATTCTCCAGAAAGCATAATCAGGTGGTGAAAAGAAATATCAATACCCTTTCAAAAAGCAGAGAAAAGTGTTTCTTTTTTTTTTTTTTCTTCCTCTGTATATTTTATCTGGGCCTAATTTTTCTTTTTTTTTTTTTTTTTTTTTAGATACTAGGAGTTTAGAGACCTTTTATGGATGATTGAAAAGCAATCGTGGCACCATGGTCTACCAATGAAGTATTACAAATCTATGATCTCGACTCTTGATATAGAGGGGAAATGCTCCAAAATTGCATTACTACTGCTTGGAGAAAACATTGGGACAAATATTTAAAGGAAAAGGTTCAGACATACTTAAAATGGGAAACCATGACAGAACTGAGAAGAACTTTATCATCCACCATCATCTGTTGATAAAGAGAGGATCTGGAGAATGCAACTAGCACTGAGAGTATTTCTCACAACAGCTTTAGTAATGGTTATTCAAGGACCACAGAAGTCCTGTTAAGTAAACATCTCACTTGGCTGACACAATGTAGTCTGATCACTCCTGGCCATGAAAGATCAAGGAAGAGCGATACCTGTGGGGACAGCATGAAATAAAAGCAGGGCCAAAGAATAGAAAGGGTAAAATTTTGAGCAGCTTGCCTGATGTGAGCAACCTTCCAGGTGTGAGTTTCGGCAGTATCCCAAAACACCAAGCTCTGCGTTGCTTTGCAATCTTGTTTGATATGTGAGAAATAGATTGTATTTCACAGCACTTTTCAAGCTAAGAGGGTGGTCCTTTGTTCTCCAAATAATCCCTGTGTCTGCAGGAGTTTGAGGTCAGCAGCATATTTAATTTCTACACACCCCCATTATCTTCCCTCCATACGTGTGTTTCTGTGGGGGAGAGGAGGGAAAAGGCGGGAGGAAGCAGCATAGTCCTGAGCTATCGGCTAGAGAATGGAAAGATTTTATTGTATCCACAAGCACTGGACTTTGGTCTCACCAAAACAGGAGGTGGGGCTGCTATCAAGTGCTTGTGAAATTGCCTGAACCAAGAAGGAGTGGATAGAGCAGAAAACTTAGCAGAAAGATGTGGCAGCGTGCCTCAGGGAGACAAAGAGTTCCATTGTCCCACCCCAAACCCCTTGTGAAGGGCGGCCCAGGTGTTCTGATTGGGTTTGAGTCCCTGGGGGGTTCTCCCTTGGTGTGCTTCTACTGGTCCCTGACCCTGAACTCCACCCTCAAAGGTGGAAACCCTCAAAAGTTCTGTCTCTCAAAAACCCCTGCTGTGCCTCTTTTTGGGGCTTTCTGTTCTCGACCTGAGTTTGTTCCCATGCTGAATAAATGGTTTCATGAACAGAAGCCCGTCTCGGTTGATGTTCCATGCTGGTCCCCAGAATCCTGCGGCTTCCTGGACAAGATCCTGAGGTTGCTGACTGCAACAGGAAACTGCTTTACAAATGGCACCCCAAAATATTTTTGGTACATCCCTGAAGCTCCATTATATTGGAGCACAAGCTACAACTGCGACAACCACCCAAGCAAAGTTCAGTGAACAGAAAGGACACACAACTCTCATTACTTTTGGATTTTTTTCCATTTGTATCTTTCTCTATAGTGAAACTCTGCAACAACCTTTAGAGAGTGTCTACACGATCCCTTCTGGGTCACCAGGAAAAGCCTCACCATCTGTCTCAGGCCTGGAACTGCTCAGAATAGCTCCAAGGCTCAGCTCCTGCTATCCATGCATCCATCTCTCTCTGCCTCTGCACTCTGAGGGCTTCTCCAGCTGACTGTACTGCTCCCAGGAAAGGGCATTTTCCTGCCCCCCTCTCCTTCATGGCTTTCACTGTGCCCTGAGCGTAGCAGTCAGGACAGTGCACAGGATTGTTTGGGGACCATCAGCCTTGCTATTTGGAACTGTGTTATCTCCTTAAAATTCACAGGGCTTGCACATTTTATTGAGTAACTAACAGAGAACACCAGAATGCTCTACTGCAGATTTTTAAAATTTGAGATACTTGTAGGATGACTCTTGGTAGCCATAGGGCAGTGGCTGCCAAATCTGGGGCATGACCTGGGACCATTGCTAAAGCTTATATAAGCAACACTCTGCATCTGTGCTATTTTTAATCTCTATAGTTTGTTAGTCCCTAGAGAGAGATCTCACGTTTGTTGGCACATTCTCTATCAGCTCTGTTTCTCTCTTGGGATGGAAATGTGCCCCACAAGAGAAAGCCCTGTCAGTCTCCTTCCCTCTGAGCCCAGTAGGTTCATCTCACCTTCAGTTCTTAGTCCTCCACAGCATTATTTGCATTTTATGCATTTGCAGTGAGCACACTGGCAAGTCTCCAGCCAAGGTCTCTATTGGTCACTGCTGAGGCTCCTTCCCTGTGGACCTGGGAACAGGGAAGCCAAGGTACCACTTCCCAGCCCAGGCCATGGATCCTGGTGGGCCCCTGCACTGGGAGACATGCCAGGAGAGGTTGCATTCTGGCTTGCATGATGGTGCTGAGCCCTACCATCTGACTGTTCCTATATCCACCCCCAGTGACATTACCCCAGACTGCAGGGGAAAGTGGCATGTCACACTCTCTCTCATGGCTGTCACACTCTCCTTTCTGTGTCACACCAGCAGCTGCCTGGTTTTTACCCCTGGGCAAGGCTGAGGGCCCGGAACAGTGTCACTGCTCCCCAGAGCCAGGCACCAGCTCTGCTGTGGGACACTTTTTGTCTACTTCATGCTCACTCTAGACCCAGTGATATTTTTCATCTTTGTTGCAGACCTTGTTGGCAACATGAGCACCAAACAGTCCCTGCATGAGAATGGCAATGAATTGCTTTAATTTTCAGGTAGATTCAGCTCCCACCTGGTGACAGGAAAAAGCAATTACCAAAACCTTCACAAGAAGTTACTAAAATATATTCAAAATATATTACATATCAGTATTTACTAAAAATCCAATCATATCAATGATATTTTATAATCTTTGTAGCTATGTGGAGACCTCCAAAAGCACTGACTTGTTACAGAAATCTCCATATGTTTTGCAAAAAACCTACAAAATGTCCTTTCATTATTCATAATCGTGAACCCAAGAGAGACTTCTGTGATCACTTGGCATGACACAGGCTAGGGATACAGTTCCAAGCAAGAGCATTTGTTTTAGAAAAGCATCCACTTCTCATTTAAAAATTTCTGCTGCAGGAGAATTCGCCACAGCTCTTGAAAAGCTGTTCCAACAATTAAAATATCAGTGTTTGGATTTGTCTTGTTTCTTTAGCGGACACCAAATCTTACCTTTGCTAATTTAAAGAGCTTCTGCCACTGCATTTCTGCCCCTGTAGGTTCACTGAGACTCTCATGGGACGAAGCCTTCTCCTGGCCATTAGAGACAGGTTGAGCTCCACAGTTCATTCACAAGAAAATATAATTTTTTTGCAGCCTTTCAGACATTGTTTTGGCTTTACTTTGTGGCAAGCTTTTTTTTTATTTCAGTATATTCCACATATGTCTGACACCAGAATGGGACAGAGAGTTCCAACAAGATGGTATCAGTATGACGAAAGGATGAGTTACAGCATCTCTGCCTTACTTGTCTGTATATCTGAGGTTGCTCTACCTCCTTTTGATTAAACCTTTCATTGGGAGTTCATGCTCAGGTCCAACAAGCTCCCACATCTCTTCCAGTGTCCCCTTTGCTCTAGCACAGTTGCATCTTCTTTTGTCTCTTCTTTGTTCCAAGATATGCAAAACTTCATCGGGCCATATCAGAATAGTTTTTGTGTTTGGCTTATTGAGCACAGCAGAGCCCTCTGTGCACGTCCTCTTCATTTAATTTATTCTACTTCAGTCAGTGTACCTGATTCAGGCTACCACCATCTTTTCATGTCACACAAAATCAACATAAACCTTTTGCAAGAATGGACAGTGGGGATCCTTTGAGATTATTTGAGATCTAAAATCATCCATTTTAGATGAAAAAAACGAAGCGTACATGGAGTAATATGGAGAATGTTTATTTTTCCTTTCCCTGCAGAAGAGAAGCCTAATGCCATATTCTTAGGGGTCACTGTAGCTCGGCTGGTAAATTTCTGTGTTCTCTTTATGGCTAAGACAGAAGCACAGAATCACCAGGGTTTTGAAATGCAAAGTAAGTTTTTTCCCTTTACATTTGAACTGCTTCAGATTCTGAGGGACTCAGCTGGTGGGTTTTATGAAAAGAAAGTCAGGATGGAGAAAGGAGCTGACTACCCATGCTTTTAAATCCCAGCCTGAGAAGTCCTCACTCCACTGAAAATCTGTATCTGTAATAAATATAATCCACACCAACACTTGGGGAAGTTCATTCTTTAATCCATTCTAACCTTAAAAGACAGTAAAATATTTGTCTGTAGATTCTTGGGTCTGCCTCATACCACTTTTAACAGGTGATCAGTATTCTTTGTTGAAGTTGTTATCCTTTTCATAATAAAAAAAATATTTTGGAATGGGAAGGAAAAAGCAGTGTAACCAAAAAACTTTCAAAAACGTGTAAAAGATCCAAAATTACACCTGCATCTCAATGCTCAGAGAGGATAAATAGCCAGATACAAACACACAACCACACAAACTCCATTTTGCTTTGGTGTCCCTATTACAAATACTGACCAAGGGCTGCCTTGCTTACATTTACAAAATAAATATGTGAAATCAGAGCCCAAGGCAGATGCATTACTGACTAGTGATTTCCTGTTGTGTTCACTGAAGCTACAAGGCACAAAATAACAAGAAAGGAATAAAATCCAGGTTGTAATACAAGCTTGAATGGCATACTGATGCTGGTAGGAGCGTATTTTTCTGCACTTATTTTATTAAGATATATGTGCAAGTGCCAGCTTAGTCACTGATTTCACAGAAAACTTGTGAGCCCTGGCTGACTCCACATGTTTATACAGCAAACAGCTCTTTACAGAGGTGACATCTCCAACATCTCCATTGCTTTCCAGACACATCTGTGCTCAAGTTTCCACACCAGTCTCCTTTTCCACCATTTGTCAGCAAATTCACCACTTCCCCTCTCCCAATCTTGCTTTTACCCACACTGTAAGGCAGATTAGAGAGAAACTCACTGAACCAAGAAGAGCCCCACTCACAAACCAACCAAATTCTGTTCCCCAGGCCAGGGTGTTTACAAATTTGCTTTCTCTAATACATTGGTCTCTTGTCCTCTCTCTTTGCTCTTTTGCCATGGTGTGGAACTAACCTCCTCATATTTGGAGGAAAACTGAGGGCAGGCACCACTTTGATGCCATTGCTGCAAAGACACATGGAAGAGATTGGATTTTGCACAGAGCTGCTCTGCTTTATTGCTCCCCATCCATCTCACATTGTCAAGTCATGCAGCAGTTTCCCCTGTTTATGTCTGCAGCATGCTCAGGGTGAGCAGGCACAGGGCTCTCACAGGCAGCACCAGAGGATGACTGGCAGTGTGGCCAAGGCCAAGACAATGTCTGTAGTGACAATGTCAATGTCTGTAGCCAGCAGCCTCTGGGCCAGCAGCTCCTGTGCTTCTGGAGCCCCTGCTGGTTGCCCTGCTCTGGGATCTCAAGTGCAGAGCCATGACACAGTGCAGACACATCCTCTGGGCCTCTGCTGTTCCACAGGCTTGTGCAGAAAGCACTGCTCTGTCTGGCTGCCTGCTGACGGTGTCTGCTCCAACAGAGGCTCCTTTCCTCGCTCCCAAATACACAGCTCTCACCAACCCTACTAACATCATTCCTCTGCACAAGGACCTTCATTTGCACAGTCCAGACTCAGAGTGGCACACTTTCCAAGTGTTTATTTCATCAAGGACTGCAGTGACATGATGTATTCTACAGTAATGAAGACGGTTAGTTCATCTGTCACCTTGAATCCTCCTTCACCCCACTGCCCATATTCTGCTCTTCCTCAGCCCTTTCTCACCATCTTCAGCTACACCTTTTTGTAGCATCTTATTTTCTCCAGAATCTTCCCACAAAAAAGCTGACATGCAAGTTGTTTTCTCTGTGCTGTGCAAAGCAAACATATCTCACATCAGACCTTACTGCAACCAGCAGACTGGAAAGACCCAAGTCTTACGGTTCTGCCACAAGACCCAGCTCACTTTGAGAAATTTGATTGCATGCCGAGGCTGCAATCACATTTCAGGATGGAGACAAAAGTAAGAGATCACTACAGATGTAGATTTTGCATTCTGGGACAATGGGCTGATTTTTTAGATATGATTATATAATACTTCATATAATATTATATTAATATTTATTAGATTATATATTATATGTATTGATTATTATATTAATGGCAGGTTATGTATTGGGCTATGGAAATTGGTTGTTCCTTTTTTTTCCCTACCACAGCTTTGAAAAAAACCCAAACAGTGTATGCTGTGTAGAATATGGTCCCACAGAACATTTCCAAGTATCATCTCCATCTGTGGTGAGACAGAACTTTCAGAATTATTTCTTCTATGCTATTTTGAACACACATCAGTTTATGTTAATACTTATTAACTACTATTGAAAATTTTATTTGAGGAATACTGAGTTACAAATACTGCGTAAGAAAAGATCAGTCATCAGTCGTCAGGTTCATACACAATGTTTTAATGGGTTTTTTTTAATATTAAAATCAAAGTGAGATCAGTATCTGAGGACCAAGGATGCCAAATTAAGTCAGTGTGCTCTGACCATTCTAGTAAAACTTAATGTTGAGCTCCTGAGTAAGTGGAACAGAAATCTGCAAAACCAGTTTCTGTGGAAAAAAAGACACAAAATAATAAATTATGTTAATGTAAAAAAGAACCCAAAATAGTTCAAAACAGATATTAAGAAGTGAAACTGAAGTTTAGAACTTCATGATTTCTTTAACATATCTGGTAGGTGAGACTAACTTGATGGCAGTATGCATCTTCCTACTGCTCTATCCAATTCAACATCCCTTTCAGAAATTCAGGAATGGTTTAAAATTAATTAATGACATGAATTAAATTCTAAATACAGTATCTGTCCTGCTCTCTCCCTGTTCAATGTTAAATTTTACGTATTTTGTGCTACTAACGTCATTTCCATTTTCATTACTTCACCAGTTTTAACTTTAAGTTTCAGAAGTATTAATCTCTTAAAATGTACAATATCCATTCACACCTCCTTGCCAGCCCACAAATTCATGTCAACATTACTCTAACAGTCTGTGCTTACTTAGATCACTTCTTCGAAGTATCTAATATTTTCATCTTTCACCAGAAAGAATTCTCTACCACTTCTTAGTGAGCTAGAATTCCACTTCTTGAATAATTTGCCTTTTCTTCAAATACAAGGAAAAATCCAGATGAAAGTACTGCAAACCCATCCAAACACTAACCTGAAAATTGCCAGGCAGCCAGAGAGGTTACTCCAGACTGCAGTACTGCACGGACATTGGGAGCTATGGATGCTGGGAACCTCTGTGCTTCCCAGCAGAGGATGCAAGTATGATTAAAAGAACCTTCCCTATGCTCATTGTCAGCACAAGCCTGGCCAACAGAAGTACCCTTCCAACATCCCTGCTGCAGTCACTGTACAGTTCCTTAAGGCATGACACTCCAGAGGAAAAAAAAATATAACAGACTCCTAATAATAGGAAGATTCTGTGATATTGCAAATGTCAGATCAGGGTAGCGCTGCATGAATCAGAGAGAAAGAAGTGGCTTATTACTAAGCAACTTATTTCTATTTATATACAAATAAATATGGCTCAATAAGCCCTTAAGCACTGCTAGTAGGTAAATTTGCTTTCTGTAAAGCAAAACCAATATGGTAGAAGTTACTTTCTACTATAGCCCTTTAAACAGTGGGGTCTCTGCTTATAAAACTATTATACAAAATACAATCTCACTAAGCCTGTAAGAAAGGAGCAAATTTGCCCTTTGCATTTTATTTTATTAATTACATGAATAAGTTTTCAAGATCTAAACCCAAGCTGCTGCTAGTGCCCTTTTATTTATTTATTTATTATTAGAGGGTCAAACATGAGAGGAATATAGGTAGTGACATTGTAACATCTGTACAGGGATGGTGGGAGAGGTTTGACTGAATCTCTTAGAATTGTGAGAGGCATATATTTATCTGGTATAGAAAATTTAACTTTTTTGCAGTTTTGGATCCCTACAACATCAGCTTGGTGGGTTTTTTCCTCCAGCATTTGAAGTAGATCATAAGTCACCAAGATAATCTTTTGCTCTTAAATTAAATTTTATATTATACTTTTGAGACCAGCTTATTAATATTTTTAAATCATCTTTATATGTGAGGCTGTTAGTCTGCAGTTAACTTCCGTATTTCTGTAAATGGTACCTTCAAGCACATCTCAATGGAATGTTTTCTTTACCCTGCCACATTTATGTTGCTTTCAGTTTGCTTAAAGGTTGTTAAACAATTTCTTCCCTTGAGGCAATACTGATTACATTTATTTATGACATTGTCTCTGAAAGTGAGATTTTTTCACAATTCTCCAAGGCAGAAATTTACTCTCAACAATTTTCTTCCTTTACTGATCCCTTCAATAAAATAAATGGTAGTACCAGCTATTTATAATGGGGATCACTCTTGTTTACAAATGAAACTTAATCACTAAGCCAGATGGGTAGGGTAACATAAGATGTGACATCTACTACTCGTTGTCTCAGTTATGTTTCAGGATGCAGGATGATTTAGTGGCATTTTGCAGTGTTAACACCAGGAGTTCCCTAGATGGAGACTGGTGCTGACACATCTCATACAGAGTGTGAATGACCACTTCACCTTGGTGGCTGGTGACAGATATGGGACAAGTAGCCAGAGGAAAGGAAACAAAAAGTTTTGCTCTTTTTGTCTATACTCCTATACTCATTAGGGGTTTTCAGTCCATCCCCTCTGGAATGTCCCCCTGCTGGTGCCAGAGGAGCACTACACAAGCAAGTCATGCGTTTTGTTCTGAGGCTTGGCACTTTAAGACGCTGAAATTTTAATACTTCTTTGGAAGATAGGGAGATGCTCCTTAGAGCCAATGACACTGGAATAATTTTTGGACACCAAGTAATCATGAGAAGAAATCCACAACACTTCAGCAGCAGATAAAAGATGTCGACAAGTTTTCTCATTTTATCAGAGTGATAAGAATGCCCATAAAATGGCTAACTGTGCTCTCAGCCCATGGACCTGTATCTTCTTTCCAGTATTTCATTAGTTCAAAAATTTGTGTAAGTGGCAGGCATTAAGTAGAAGAGAATGCATATGCAATAGCAAAGACTAAAGTTTCCTAAAAGAGCTCTTGCTTTTGTTCTTTTTTTTTTTCTCTCACAAATGTCAGACTGTTGGATCAAGAATTGGTTTCTTGTTATACTTGAAAATGTAAAGGGGTGTGGATGAGAAACTGTTCTCGTCTTTCACTGACTTAACTCTCTTCACTGTTCTTCACCCTCCTTTCCCCAAGTTATTTCTTAAGCTCTCAGTTCAGGTCTTACCCCACTCATCTCATAAGACACAGCATCTCCACGGATGGATCTTCCATTCAGAGACACAGCTTGAGGTCTCAGTTTCAGGCCAAGAATGGTAATTTTGTTGTACTTCAGAGCGTCAGCTCCACGGTATCCATTTTTTACTATTTCTGTCTTCAGGCTTCCCTGAAAAACGCCACAGAGAAAACTTTAGGACCATGACAGCTCTTTAGAGGAGACTTCCTGCACACTGTTACAAGATTTCATCCTTGTCAATGAACATACAGAATGTCTTCCAATGTAGACATTGAAGTCATAAAGGAAAAAAACAACAGTGACATTAATTTGCACATTAAAAAGCTTTCATGTATGATTATAAACTAAGAAAGTAAATAGCATTTACAGCATTCATTAGATTGTGAATAGAAAAACATGTCCAAGAAGACATGTTTTTTCTACTTTTAATCAATGTAAATTTTGTTCTTGTACCCATTACAGAGTACACTGGCATATGCAAAGCCAAATCCAGATACAGAGATTCAATTAGTGACCTTAAGACAGATTTAATTAACATCCAAAACTAACTGCTTTAAAACACTAGTATCTTCCACAAACATCAGCTGCTAGATGTTTTGTCCCTATTTTATGTACCACATCTCCTGCCAGAAATCCCTGTTATGTATGCCCCAGCTTTAAGGACACTAAAGGAACATTGTATCCACAGAGCTTTGTTTGTTGTACTTTTTATTTACTATACAGCCCATATTTAGGGTTGTACCAAGAGGACATACAAAGTCATTAAACTAATTCATTTGGATCACCAGTGACAGTAATTTCCCATACATGCAATGTAGAGGAATCATCACATTTGTTATGTGATCAAAGTTGTTGAGGAAATAAAAATGAATTACACTGCTCAGGAAATGATAGATTGCTATGCAATCATGACTTTTTAAAAATATGCCAAGGAAAAACCCATGATGGAACCTTTTGCATAAATTAGCTTATGTTATTTCAGTAGTGCATTGTAGGAGGGGAGTAGGAGCTAGATCACAGTTTGTGTAACTCAGGCCTGTGCTTAGGCTGCTTATTCCAGGAATCCACACTAAAAATAAGTGCTAAGCCCCAGCACTTATTTAAATTGACTAAATAAGGAATATTGGCTATTATTTAGCGAACAGAGAGAAGCTTGCAAAAGTGTCCAGAGAATTTTTTAAGGTACCTATTACATGTGGTGTCTTATCCCCTCTGACAGAGCTCCAGCACAGAGGGAGACTCAGTTTAGAGAGAGCACCTCCTTATGGTGCGTTACTGCTGTCTCAGGTGTGGCTCAGCAGGAGAGCCGGCTCAGGTGGCCACACAGACCCAGGAAGCACAATGTAATGTTGAACTCAGCTCTCATGCTCAGAGGCCCAAGACAGGACCCTTCAGTAGACACCATTTTCCCTGACCAAGGTCTAGAACTGGAGGTCTTGGGGAAACAGAATCATGGAATATGCTAACTTGGAAAGGACTCATAAAGGTCATGGAGTTCAGCTCCCTGTCCTGCACAGGGCAATGGGATGGTCTGAGTGGATGTGACCCTCTCCTCTCCAGGGATCTAATGGTTAGAGCCATTGCCCAGGAACATCCTGACTTCTTGTTTGAGGGACTTACGGATATCACTCAAAACTCCGTAAGTGCAAAGCAACATGAAGTCCTTGATCTGATGCCAGGAGCCAGCGTTTCTGTACTCTGAGCAAAATGGGTCATGAGTTTTCTTCTTATCATGTAGCTCTGATCCTATCAACTTAACCTTTTTTCCCCCCTACATTTTCACCCTGAATATTAGACCAGTTTTAGGTGAAACTTTCTTTCAGGCTGTCCAGTCACTTAGTGCCTAATGTATCCTTTCAGAAGCTCCCATTTTATTGGACAACCCTTCCATCACCATTCCTTTAGTATAGTGTGGGCCCACCTGGTACAGGCTGAGCACACCTGCCTTGTCTGCCACCCCTGGGGATCAGGACCTCCCTGCTCATCCCTGAAGCACAGCAGATCTTATACACATGGGTCAAGTATTTTTCTAGCCTGGTGGGCTTCATGTAAGGGGGCACTTTGACTTAGGTCACTTAATCACTATGCATGTTGGAAGGGACACACCAAGGGAATTAAAATGCCAGCTGCAGTGAGACAGCACCACAGAGCAGGAGCTTGAATCATTCTCTTAAGTGCCTGCCCCAGCCTTGAATTCTTATTTACATTTCTGAGTTGCTTAAATGAAAATATAAATAAAGGGTCTAATCCTGTAGCTATTACTTTTGCAACACCCTGGGTTGCTGGGTTCAGAGCAAATGCTGTAATGTCAGATCTTACCAGCAAATCTCTCAGGGAAAAAAACTTGTATGTTCTCCTAAAAGTAGGTGTGATTAAATTAGTCTTCCACATTTTTTTAAGAATATAGAAATGTGCAACAAATATAAGACCTTCATACCTTCTCATACCTCAAATTTTCTATTTGAGATGGACTGTTTTCTTCATAAACACATAATAAAAACTTGACATTAAATATTATTGGAATGCAGATAGGGATTTCAATCATGAATTTGCAGGCAGAAGTCAAATATGAGCAACAAGAAATGGAAGTGCCAGAGAAGCAACAATCTAATTTGCACAGTTCAAAATTTAATATAAAACTGGATAGTTTTCTGTAGCTTTCCTGCAATAAATTACTATACTCAGACTATAGAAAACCAAAGTGATTTTTCTTCCTTTTTGCTGTTGAAATACCCTTTTTGAAGAAGAAGAAGGAATTTTTTTTTCTCACTAAATCAAGAACAACGTAAGTTGAAATTAAATTTAAAGTCTACCATATGGTATTAGTTCCAGGAAAATATCTCATGAATATACCCTGCTACATAATAAAGCCCATTGGCTTACCCTGGATTGCTCTTCCTCCCGGAAGACAGATATTCTAAGAGCAATACCACAATAAGAGTTAATACAATTTCATTGTTTTGACTATTTTAGGTAAATCAATTTGGGGCTTTTAGGAATACATGGCATGAAAATCACATAATCATTTTGGCTGGAAAATACCTTTAAGATTATCAAATTCAAGTATTAACCCAGCACTACCAAGTCCACCACTAAACCATATCCCTAAGGGTAACATCTACACATCTTGTAAATAACTCCAGGGATGGTGTCTTCATCACTTCTCTGAGCAGCCTGTTCAAGGGCTTGACAATCCTTTCAGTGAAGAAATCTTTCCTAATATCAATATCCTAATATCCTGGTGTAACCTGAGGCCTCTGGTCCTGTCACTCGTTACTTGGAAGAAGAGACTGACCCCCACCTGGCTCACCCTCCTTTCAGGCAGTCATGGATAGCAGTAAGGTCTCCTTGAGCCTCCATTTCTCCAGGCCAAACAACCCCAGCTCCCTCAGCTGCTCTTCATATGACTTGTGCTCCAGAGCCTCTACCAGCTTCATTGCCCTTCTCTGAACACAGGATCTGAGGTGTGGCCTCACCAGTGGCAAGTACAGAGGTACAGTCATTGCCCTGGTCCTGTATATTTCTGATACAAGCCAGAATGCCCTTGGCCTTCTTGGCCACTTGGGCACATGCTGGCCCATATTCAGAGGGCTGGGAACCAAACCATGCCATAGTCTATATACAATATCCTATTTCTTACCAAATGCTAGAATTGCAGATGAAATGAAATGTATAGAGATAGGTTATTGAAGGAGGGTAAGGTTTTTTTACAATAACTCCCACAACTTACCGTCATGTACTTTATGAGCTTATGCTAGATATAATTTATAGTATTTTACTCGACTGAAGCCTTGACGATTGGGCTTTTCTATAGGTCTTTCTCAGGACATGTCTGCACAGAACTGAGCACTGTGTGAAAGGCATCAGTGCACTGACCCCGAGCTTATCTGTTTCTGTGCTGCACAGAGCATCTGATCAGCACAGTGGGTTGCCAGTAGCGTGCTGGATCTCTCCACAGGACACCCAGCATGGGAGCAGTGTCTGCGCTGTCAGACAAGGAAATGCAAGCTAAAAAATTGAGACTACATAATTCTCTGTGCCAGAAAACAAAAACATCAAGTGATCAAAGCTAAAAGATTGCTGAAATATCCTGAAGAAAGGAATCCAGCTTTCTTCCACCCGTCAGATGGGAAGTGCTCACTAGGAGGAACACAAGACAAACGTCCCTTGTCCCCAGAAGCTGCAACTAAGGAAAAAAAAGTCAAAAAAGCGGGTTTTTTTTCAGATTCATATTGCAGCAGGGACATTAATGACATCTCACTATGATACTCAATGAAGCAAACACAAAACAGCAGGATCATAGCTGGACTATTTTGTAGTTAGCTGCAGTTAGCTTACCTGGTTTATAGACTGATCTAGAAGATAAAAAGTTTTCCAGAGAAAAGTTAGACACCAGCACCTTACAATGGCTGCACTAAAATACAGCCACCTATATGTAAGCAGGTATCTTGTATGTTGCCACTTACTTTGCTGAATGTGTATTTAGCCAAGAAGTAGTTCTCTTTTTCAATAGTATCTGTCAAAACATAAAGCAAGGAGGATTGATATCAAAACAGGCAGCAAACTCCATAAGCAGTTCACATTATTGTAGCAAGCGGCTAAGGTCAGGCTAAGATGATTTGTGGCCTATTTAATCTCTTCTCTAGTCTTGGATTGATCTCAGGAGAACACAGTGTGAGAGACGGCCCTCTCTAGCAGATCAGCTGCTCCCAGTGTCACATGTTTCTCATATCATCATTGAAGTTGCTGACTTCAACAGCAACCAGCTTTTCATCTTCACAGAATCACCGAATAAGATGACTTAGAAAGGACCCTCAAGGATCATCAAGTCGAACTCCTGACCAAGAGTTACACCATTTGCCTGAATGCATTGCCCAAACACTCTAGAACTCTGTCAGGTTGGTACTGTGACTGCCTCTCTGGGGAACCTCTTCCAGTGCCCAACCACCCTCTGGGTGAAGAACCTTTTTCTAATATCCAACATAAACCTCCCCTAACAGTTTCAGGCCACACCCTCATCTCCTGTCACTGGTCACCAGGGAGAAGAGATCAGTGCCTGCCCCTCCCCTTCCCCTCATGAGGAAGTTGTAACTGCAGTGAGGTCCCCCCTCAGTGTCCTTCAGGCTGAACAGGCCAAGTGACCTCAGCCACTCCTCATATGGCTTCTCCTCAAGGTCCTTCACAATCACCCTCCTTTAGATGCTCTCTTATAGCTGTACTATACAGTTATACTATATGGTTATACTACATAGTTATACTACATAGTTATACTACATAGTTATACTACATAGTTATACCATATAGTTATACCATATAGTTATACCATATTGTTATACCATATTGTTATACCATATTGTTATACCATATTGTTATACCATATTGTTATACCATATTGTTATACTAAGGTGCCCAAAACTGCCTCCAGCACCTGAGGTGAGGCCACCCCAGTGCAGAGAAGCACGGGACAATCCTCTCCCTTGCCCAGCTGGCATTGCTGTGCCTGATGCCCCCAGGACATGGGTGACCCTCCTGGCTGCCTCCACTGCTGACTCACGTTCAGCTTTCCTGCCCGTTCTACCATTCATTCTGGGGTCAGTTCTCCAGCTGTTTCTAGCAGAAGCCAGTGCCATTATGCTGCCAAAAAGGTGGCCTGAGGAGGGCCCTGTATGCAGGTACTGCTTCACAGCAGGGGACCAGGCTTACCAATGGAATCACCATCATCCCAAAAGAGAGATCCAGAAGCTTGTCCTTGCTCATCCAGGGCAATAATGAGTCCAAATGGGTTCAGGCGGCTGTTGACAAACACATCGAGAAGTGTCACTACAAACCTGTGGACGCTGTCCAAGTAACTTAACAAAAACTTCTGAACACAACTCCCATTTTAAGGTTACAAAAAGGTCATGACAGAAGAACAGTGTTTACCAAAAGGACTCTCAAAGTGATGGCAAAATCTCTGCCTTGCCGTGTCCCACTTAAGACTAGTTTTCCTACATTTTGAATGCTCATGTGAACAAGCTCCCCCTTATTTTGTGGCCTTGATGTACAATAAATGGATGGTCTGGGAGTCAACTGGTAACCAGTACTACCTTAGTATGGCTCCTGCACAGTGTTGTCCCCTCTCTCCTACTCAAATTAGCTTCTGAGCATGGCTCAGACTTGAGACCAGTATATTATCCATTGGCATGGGGAAGTATTTTTCCTAAATAAAAATTTGTGCTTTTCCACCTTGTTTATGACATTGGATAAATTCACCCAAGAAGAATTTTGCATTTCCTCTTGCATACATCTACTCTGAATGACTGACAGCTGGTCAGTGTGGCAATAAGAGGTGCAAAAGCTTTTCTGAGCATAATCACAGAGCCAGGAGTAGGCGTCAGCTGTGCTAACAGTGACGTGGGTCATCTCCGAGGTGATTTCTCCTAATGAAGTGGAATGAACAGTGGTATAAAAATACTGAACTTATCACTTGGGCTGGCAGCTGGGAGCTGCAGATTATCTCTCTTCTGTACTTCCTTTTGATTACTTTTTTGACTGTCTGTGGGTCTGACCCGCACCGTGGCAGCTTGGTGACAAGCACAGGTGACGTTACCTCTCAGTAGTGGTTGTGGCTGGTGCCTGTTGTGGCAGAATGTACCCTCCACGGATGTACAGGGGGATCTTGTTCAGTGGGGCAGACACAGTGGCATAGTTCTTCTTCCAGGCACTTGGCACTTTAAGACCCTACAACAAAAATTAATGCAGTTAAAAAAATGCCAATGCAGGCACTATACATATAGACTACTGAAAAAGAGAGCAAGCGGTAATTTTTCATTTCAGTTACAACAGTGAAGAAAACAAACTAAAATACGGATTTCAGGAGTTATTATTCTAGTTTCCTTTTTAACATGAAAGAGGATCTAGCCCCTGCAGTTATGCATATGCCTGAGATAAAAGCATCATGACTGAAAGATAGCAAATGGTCTTTAAAAATGGTGTCATTATTCTGTATGCTGTAAAAAAAAAGAACACTCGTCAAGACACTGAACAAAAAGAAAAAGAAACTTTTGCTTCCTCATTTTATACATATGGAGCTTGTCACAATTCAGTTTAAGGTAAGTGATTCAGAGTCATTTGAGAATGTAAACTGTAGATTTTCTTCTCTTCTAAGAACAATTCTTCCCCTTTCAAAAAGTAATTACAGCATTCAGTGAGTGAAATTTGTGTGTGTGTAGACAACCAGCGTTAAGTTCTCTGCATCATCCTTTTCTGGTTTAATGCCTCAAAACCAGCTGTAGGCAAGACTTATGTACACAGTAAGTAACAGGAAGGCTTTGTTCTTGCCCTCTGTAAATGATAATTATGATTTATGGCAAGTACCCAACTTTGGTTTGGATAATCATCATATGTATAACAAGTAAGTGCCAAACAGTGGTGAACAATGCCAGGGGCTGGCACCTAGGCAGGGCAAGGGACACAGGCCACTGTCCCTGTGCCCAACCCAGCAAGGGGACTCAGAGGGACCACAAGGAGAGTTGAATTAAGTGCTGGACTTTGCAGCAACACAGTCTTATGAAAAGAGAAAAAGGAAAGGGCTGGATGAACATCCATCTGAGGACATCAGCCAAATGCTGAAAATGACCACACTTCATTAAAATTAAGCCTGCATTCCCTCTGAGAGCAGTTCTATTCTGCTTGTTCTTCTGCCAGGGACACCCAGGAGAGTTAACAACAGCCTGATAATCCTGGGCTCACATTTTTGAAAGCTCTTAGCATCAGTTTAACTGCTCCAATTGAAGCCAACACTGGACTTAGCCTGCAGATTGCAGCAGAGCACTTTTGGAAATGCAGGCCTGGGGATGGTGCTGTAAGGGTCAAGCCTCGGGCACTGAAGAGAAGGTCCCGGCACGTCCCACAGAGCAGGTTGCTCAGCAGCTCCTGAGAGGTGTGCCTTCCAGAGGGGTGCCTCACCTCGCACTCCCAATATGCCTTCTGTCAAAAGTGATGCATGTGCACAACTACATGCACAGGAGGGTTTGTGGCATGTTCTTAGGAGTGTGGCTTAGGTTTCTGCCTGTCTCTGTGCGTGGAACTGATTTATGTGTATCAGAACAAGAATCAGAAGTGGGGGACAAAGAAAGATACCCTGGCATTTTCACGCATGTCTAGGCAGCTCTTGAAAATTCTGTTCACTGCATCTTAGAGCTTTATATGGCAAAAATAGAAAATAAAATGTTACTGAAAGCTGTGTCATTTACTCTCCCAGCTAGCCTGATGTAGACTTTTTTCCATTAGTTTTCTTAAATACAGATGCTGAGGTAAAAATACTGCTGAAGATTGCTAAAAGTTATTTTGCTGGAATTGTACCATTTAAAATTATTTTTTAAAAAAAGTAAGAAAATTAATCTTAAAAATACATACGGTATAGTAGTCGAACCACTGTGCTTCAGGGAAGTATACAGTCACAGATCTTGCTCCCTGTAATTGTTATAAAGAGATTAAAGTATTTTTTCTTTCTGCATTTCTGATATTACATTAGCTTTATTATATTTGTGCATGGAGAGATGTATGCTGAATATTCTAATAACATCAAATTTTAGATATTATAGCTGAGTTATTGTCATAGCAGTGGACTAGTGCTGGCTAATCTATAATACTAAACAGACAAGCCTATCCTATTTGGAGTGGTTTTACTGCCGTAGCTTGGGATGAGTCAATGTTACATGATTATTTTATTCTAGTACACAGCTCTATGTCTTGCAAATGTAACTGGCCTAGGTGCACTCCCTCCAACATCTGAGCAGCCCTAGTGAGGGCAATGGAAGCCTTTCCAAGACAGGGCTTCACACCTGAACTGGGAGGACACCACTGCTCAGTGTCCCTCATACCATTCCTGTCCCAGAAACAGGCAGAGAATGAGCTCTAGCACACAGAGGATACAGATCCTTCTCTTTTTGTAAACAATTTAAAGGTGCAGATAAGTAATAATAAATAGTAAATGTTTTGCTAATTGCACAATTACTGTACTTCATTTTGCAGCATGTGTTGTTTCAGATCTCTGCAGGGTTGAAATCAGGCTAAAGGCACTTTGTATTAATAACTCCAGGAACAGTTGGGATCAAAACATACTTCCATTTTTGTCACAAGTTGCTTATTCTCACAAATAGATTAATTTTTACTCTCAGTGTAGATGCCTGCCCCTTTGCAAAATTATGGATTAGCCCCAAGGACTACCCCAGAAATCCTGAGGTGCTCCCCTCTACATCTTTTCTCTGCAGTATTATGAAAACACTGGACATTCTGGTCTACAGAAAAGTAGAGACTAGAGTCTCTGAGTTGTGATGATTTCAGGGCCAGGTTGAATGAGGCTTTGACCAACTAGGACTCAAGGAGTGAAGGTCAAGTCACCCCTGACTCATCTTCTCTACACAAGCAGAAGCCAAGCTGCAGTTTGAGATAGTCACTGCTGGCCCGCACTGCCACAGTGAGGGGCTTACAGCTCACCTCTGTCCCTGCCCTGCCAGCTGCCACACTGCAAGACCCAACAATGTGCTGCCTTCAAAGTTCTGCTTCCCTCATCAGGCCACAGGCATGCAGCCTTCCTTTTGTGCTGAAGTTCCTCAAAAAACATCAGGAACTCCTTATCTAGACCCCCTATCATTTTATATATCCTTAAAATGTCCCCTTTTATTCAGTTCTTTGCAGGAAGCCTCCCCTAGCTTATCACTCCCTCTTCATGGGAAGGTTTTTTTCCAATCCTTCATCATTTTGCTGGTCTGAGACCCTGTGAAATCATCTTTCTACTCATCAGCTATTAGAAACCTGTGGGAGTCTGAAGATAAAGGACTGATGAATGAAATGCCTCAGTGGGGTCAGAATGGTTTTAGAATTTAATTTGTATTAAATTCACAGAGACAAAAGTGTTGGTTAAAAACCAAGGTAACAGTGTCCTGTTTATATGTTTGATCACCAGTAACATCTAGAAATATATCAGATATTCTGGCAGCATGCTGACTGCAAACAGCACCAGGATACATCATATGCAAATACTTAGATCTGCTCAGACATATCTTTCTTGTGCTGCCACTAGTCAGTGGTGGGCAAGGAGAGAAACACACCCTTGCTTTAGCCAAGCAGTGAGAGCCATGACTCCAGCACAGCAGAGGAAAATGCTGCTTTTTAAAACCTGCCCTGTTAGCAGCTTACATTATCATTATTGTTTCCATAATGACTGCCTTTGCCTGTGATGCTGGGGAACTCCTACCACAGCCCTTGAAATGCTGTAGTTCCAAAACACTGTGGGTGAGCAGTAATACGGAAACCAGTTTGCTTTCATATCTGTATGTTTCTTCCTAGCTCGACAATTACTGCTCTGTGTGTGTCCTTGGAGACTGCTGCCAGCACAATAACAGGAGCACGTGAGGGGCAGCCTCTTCACATCCATTCCTCACTTGGAGTAAAAGGAAAAGGCTGTGCCCTCACTTTCATCCTCCCACTTCAAGTACTGAGAAACTCTTTACTTTCTGTGCTGCTCAGAAATGTGTTCTGCAAGCTTTGACAGTGGAGAGTAGAAAAGGATGGATATGAGCAAACATGCTCTGAATGTCATCCAATGCCCTAAGGACCACTTGTTTCTTTTATTCCAGTATGATGGCATTTTTAATTACAATACTTGCCTCTTCAAGAACAGGAGCAATCATAAAGGCCGGTCCCCAAAGGAAGGCAGTATCTATTCCATGAGTCTCCTGATCAGAGGTAAATCTATTTTGAAAGTGAAACACACAATGTTAATTCAAAGTTTTTATAATTTGCCAAATATTTTTATATTACTCACTGTGACAAGAGATCTGCTTCTTCAAAGTATCCTTCAAGACACCCAAATATTTTTCCTGATTGAGGGAATGCCAAAAGCTGGACAGATTCAGATATTTCAGTAGTACCTTCCATCCAGAGCAGACCAGAACACTCACAAAATGCTGAAGTTGATTTCAGAACAGTAACAGTGGGAAAACAACTCACTTCTGTTCAGTGGGCTGAGACTTCATTGTGGGAGCCAATGAGCAGGATAGGGACCAGGCCCAGGAGAGGGAACACAGAGGAATAACATTGTGCTCTAGGATCTAAAGCATTTGTGAAAATCCTTGGATTTGGCCTCCCACACCTTTCACAGATTTACATTTGAAATTGTTTGCAAGACAAACACAGAGCAATACTCATACATAATGTACTTTTTAGCTGCCTCTCCTGAACAGATGAAAAACCTGTGGAATTCAGTCCATTTTATTCAATGCACTAAAATTGGTTTGGATTCTGATCATGCTCTCCAGAATGCTCAGTCCTGTTTGCCTGGCACGATCTGCCTTCTCTTGGGAAGAGATGTCTCTTCCACCATGCATCAGGTACTGAAAATATTGAATAGCACCTGGCAAGGAAGAGATCCTTCCCAACTCAGGAACCTCCTTTCATCCAGCATAAAATCCTTGAGAATTGAAATAGGTTTTCCATCTTATGTAAGTCTCTTCCTGAGGAAATAATTAATGGGTCCTAATTCTTATAATAACATCACAAGTGTAAAGACATCCGTGTCTCAAATCCTCCAAAAATCAAGGTACCTTGTACCTCCTGACTTCTGCTACTCCTCTGCCCCTTTGTCCCTTCAACAGCCCTGCTGCCTTGTCAGAGATGGCAACTGGTCTGGTTTTCATGGCTTTTTGACAAATTCACACTGGCTATTGCCTATTTACATAGTATTCTCTAAGGACATATAAATGGCTTTTTAAAAATTCCTTTTCTGTGTCTGTTTCATGGACTTTGCAGCTGCCCCTGTCTACAGCAAGGTGTCTGTTGAACAGTGGCTGGAGCCGAGTGGCTCAGTGTCAGTGCCCTGTTCTGACACCCTGCCTGCTCAGGGCAAAGGCACACACTGCACCCAGCTGGTAGTAAAGATAACTTGGCAATAAAAAGACATCTCAGATTTCTAAAATATTGTAAACTTATTGGAGTAAGTTTTAAATTTAAGAAAAAATGTTTTTGAAGCATGCATGCCTTGGTCTCTGCTTGGAAGAAACCTCAATTTGCTCAGAGTTTCTTTTTCTGTCCAGAACAGTAGCTCTTTTGGATACCTTAACCTTGGCCATTAGTGCATTTTGACATAATACTTTGTAAATGTTTAAAGCAGATTATGGTTTTTGATGAATTATGTTGTCCTAAAGTTTTTGACATGCAAAACATGAGTTTTTCTTGTCATCTCAATAGGTTCTCTATATTTTCAATTTCACTGTAATAAAATTGTAGTAGTAACAAAATATATTTTGTTGTGGCAGATTGCAGGACAAAAAGTTGATCAAGAAATTATGAAAAAAGAAGAATCAATCGTATTTGCACATGGAAACAAGCTTCTCACCCTTTAACTCAGCACAATTTTCTCTTGCAATTATAGCAACCACTAGCACAAATTCAGCAAACAAAAGAACTTTCCTGTTTTGAAAATATAAGCCATTAAAGCATGCTGTCACCTATGAAAGGTCTTTAATTCCATCTACTGCTTCCTCTGGTTAGCTGCTGGCCTCTTTTCTGTCATATTCTCCCCTTGGTTAGCCGTTAAACACAACTTTCCCTTCCACTAATGGATTACCAGCTCACAGTCTTTTTTGGACACCTGAGATATTGACGTCTCTGCTTTACAGAGTGAAAGCCTCCAAGGCATCAAACATGCTTAAAAGAATCCACTGGGATGTTGTTCTTTTTTGTTACTTGAAATGAGCCCCTAAATGTTCAAAATGGAATGAAATGTTCACATGAAATAGCTATTGCTTGGAGACTCCCTGCCTGGGTACAGTTGTTCTCAGGGTGAAGACTCTGAACCCATAAGAACTTCACCTGAAAAACTAATGCAGGTGTTTTTTGGTTTTCCTTCATATTTTTTACAAGTAAGAGGCAAGGTTGATGTAAACTTCCATCATCCATACACTGAAAATTCTGTTTAAGTTCTCTTTCTCAAACCCCCACATTTCTCCTCCTGTTAGCATTTGTTAGCATTTCCTCTACTTGGGCAGACCCACTACTAAACCACTTAATATTAATTAGAAATAGTAAGAAAAACACATTAAGTAATAGCAATGAATAATAGTAACCAGAATTAACTAGTAGTAGTAAGAAACACTTCTAAGCCATTTTAGGATCTAGCTATGGCAACATTAGCAAATGATGGGACTAGGATGCCAGTAGGGACACTGGGGAAGTCAACAGTTTGTGCTGATCTCCTGATGCCTACCCTACTTACATGCATTTGAGAGGGTTTATTTCCTAGTAATCCCACTCTGGTCCTGCTGACTAAGCTCCCATCAGTGTCTATAGTGAACCTCTCAGCTCAGTTTCATGCAGGAGAAGCCTCTGCTGGTACATCTGAGACTGCTCTACAACTCCAATCCAAACAGATTTGGAAATCTGTCAGTGTGTATATGGCCTGCATAGAATACAGGTATGCTGGTAATGGTCAGAAAGGAAGCTTTAATGACACTGAAGTAATTCTGTATTAGCAGAGATTAGCTATATTAATGCCAAAATTAACTTGGGCATTTCCAAAATTAACACAAATAATATTAAGCAAAAATGGACCTAAAATGAAATAGCATATAGCCAATTGTAAGCTATGAGCACCTATAATATTTTCTAGTAAAATGACATTGCCAAGTAGAAAGAGGAACAACAGTGCTTTTAAAATCTATCAGTTAACCATTACGCTGAGTAAGCAAAACAGATTTTGTGGATATCCTTTCCATATTCGAATAGTCTGCACTTCAGTGCAACCTCAGTTTAACTTGCAAAAAATGCCTTACTCTTTAACCAGAATGTTTTTAACCTAAAGTGGAAAAAAAGAACATTAAACAGTCTGTGACATAGCCTGCACCAATGAAATGAAATTGTGGCAGAGCATTAGGCTTTCATATGTATTGTTTGCACTCCTTTCGCTCAAGTCTTTGCATAAAGCATTCTGAAGTAGAAAATTAACCAAAAGCAGGTAAAAAACTAATTAAAAGATGAAGACAGGGAAACTAAACCTCAGCTGGATTCCTGTTTCTTCCAAAAAGAAAAAAATTAGTTGTTCCAATAATCTGAGTTTAATTTTCAAAGAGGCTTTTCAGGCTGTGTTTATTAATCTCAGTTTTGCACCTGCTTCTACACTCAAACATCTCTATCTCTGTTTTCTCTGTATAATTTGTGGACACAGATGTGGGTTTCATAGATAGCATGCAGATGCAAGTGCTAAATAAATCCAAATGCTTTGGATCATTGGACTCTCTGTATGAGACCTTTTAGGATTCTGGATCAGAATATAGATTTCATTGATTTCATTCAAATACAGAAAATACAGGTATGTGACTCTCATTTTTGAAATAAAAAAGACCTATATATTTGCCTAAGACTAAAAATTTTCATAATTCTTCTTTTGTAAGTTTGTCTATTTTCCCCCACTGGAAACAAATATAGGTTATATATTCATGGAAATTACTGTATATATTATCTTTGTGCATATAACTTGATTGATTTAACTGTTCAACTGGTCTTTTAAAAGACAGCATGCAATAATACTGTGACTGTTCTCCTAAGGATATCAACCAGTACATATATAAGAGCTCATCTACTTTTTGAGCAAATTACAATAAAAAAGGGACTCCAAACTCACTCATGCATCAGTGACCGCACCACTGTGCCTCCATGAACGTGAGACTCGTAGAACAGGGTGTATAAGTATGGCAGCAGGGAGTATCTGATCCGAAGAGTAGCACGAGATATCTTGGCAAAAGCATCTCCAAACACGGCTGGGTCTTGTTCCTGTTCAGGAAAAGCTTTGATTTGTACAGAGCATTGAAACAAACTCAGCAGAGAAGCTGTGTGCAATGTAAGAGAGCTGTGGCTGGCATGATGCTACAGAAGTGAGCGTTTACATAAGAAAAAGCACTCATTTGCAAACTGCAAGATATATTAAGAACAACATACATTATTCCCAACTAAAATTTGTATAAAATTCTGAACTTGAAAAATTCCAGTGAGCTCAAAAAGATCAGGCCCCACCATAATGTATGTGAGCCCTCTGCAAACACCTCTAACCTTGTGAGGAGAGGGAATCTCGGGTCCATATCTGTGCTCAGGAATAGATAGCCTGCCTCTAGAAATTAATTCATCTTGGAGACGCATGCCCTCTCAGACAAAGGAGATGAAACGCAGGAAAGAGGGAAGACTGATAATCTGCAGATCAAAGTCAAAAGTATAATTACATTGGCCACAAATATAAAGGCAAGTCTACTTGAAAGAGTAAACTCATAACCCTGCTGAAGCCAACAGGCGTGACCGAAGTCACTGTGTGTGGTACAGAAAACATTTCATCCATTCAAGAAATTTGATTTCTCCTCCTGTGTGCTCCATTTTAGGATGCCCTGACTGACAGTACAGCCACACATCAGCAGTGCCCCTCAGTGCTCTCCTGCGCAGGGCATGCACTGGGTCACACCATGAAGAGGGCAGGCTGGAGCAGTCTGTATTCACTGGCTGCCTTTGGGTTTACTCCAGTGCAACCCTGACTCTGCCCTGGGATGGCAGGCAGAGCATGCAGCCAAGGGCAGTGCTGATATGGGGAACAGTTACATCTCCTTTAATTCCTCCTCTCCACCTCTCCAGTGCTAAACAGCCAGCTTACAGTCACATGACTCCCTTTCTCCTTCATGAAATCTTTCCAGGGTACTCAATTTTCTCACTAAAGCTGAAGACTATATGATGAATTCCAAGGATAATGAAATGCAAAAGTAACAGAAGTAACAATGCTTTTTATATTATCTAGTGCTTTTCAGACAAGAAAAATATTAATTAAACTGTTTGAAATATACAATGAATTAGGCAAAGTGGGTATTTAAGACTTTAACACTAACCTAATATTAATTAAATTCAATATTAAGTAAAATTTCACCATTAGTATGTTTACGTCAGAATTACTCACTAAGAATAGTCCCTGCTGGCTCTGAGTTCCAGAGCATCCATCTATTATTTCAGAAATTGCACTATATTTTTACCAGTGTTTTGACACTGTACAAACACTGCTTAAATTCACAAAGAAACAGATAGAATTCTTAGGTGATGCTGAGTCACCCAAAATGCCAGTTCATTTCTTTCTGTGAACACAATATTTCAAATGGATTTAAGTAATCCAATGGAACCAAATATATCTGAGTTGCACCACCCATTATAGACCCATTGCTCTCTTCTTGTTTATTAAATTGTACATATGAGATTGATATCCACTCACCCAGGTCAGACTCTGTTTGCATGCTCAAAGGGTCAAGCAACGATATAGATATAGATATAGATTAGATATAGATATAGATATAGATATAGATATAGATATAGATATAGATATAGATATAGATATAGATATAGATGCTAACTTTAGTGGAGAGGCAAATAGAAAATATTTCACAACAGCAACAGGAAATACCACACAAATGTTTGTTCTCCTACAAAGAAATACCTCAGGGATCTACAGGTTAATTCCTGACCCTCTTAATGATAGTATCGTAGTTTATTATTCTTGCATTTACTCAATTGCTGAAAATCCATCATACTTTGGTGCAGAGGCAAAGGTCTTCCTAGGAGTGTAAATGTTGCAGCATTTTGATGATGCAACTTCAAAGAAACTGAAGATTACCAAATAACCTTAGCTCCAGCATTGCACCAATCAGTTTACAGAAGGAAAAAAACCCAAACATTTCTTGAACAAGCAGAACCATTTCATCACAGTTGCAGATAAACACAGAATAATTACAAAGACTGCAAGACCTTCAACCTTCATAGCTAGAAATGACTTTAAAGACTTGTTGCAAACTTCTTTTTCTTTGCAACAAGTCTTTAAAGGACTTTTATGATTTTGAAACCAGAGCATGGATCTGGATTAAGGCTGCACTTTTTCATTTATCTCATGGGCCCATTAGCCTTTTCTGGCCTTGGTTGCCTCTTGGCTGATAATGATGTCACTATCGGTGCCTCTCCTTGGAATTCTCACATGTTTGTAACTTGCTTTTAAACAGCAAGGATGGTGTATAATGATCTCTCTCCCCTCCCTGTAATACATACTATAATTATGGAATTACTGAAACAAAAGTTTAGCAATCAAGGGAGTAGGAAGACACACTGACACTCACTGGCTCTTAAATGAAACCTGGACTTCAGCAGGTAAAAGATGAAACAGATGAATTTTACAGTGTGAGAAAACCAGTGTTTCTATGTTATCTTGACATTATGGATGGGAAAAATTTACTGTATAGTTCCTGCTCTTGGTGCAGCACTCCTTTTCACCCAGTGCTCCAGTTTACCCAAGAATGGCAGGTTAATTTTGGAGAAAGTAATAAAAATGACTGTCCACATAATTATAATCATAGGCTACAGCTTTATGTAACTTTGTTTACTTACACTGTTTCCCTCTGCATTGTGATTTCTGGAAAATGGATAGAAAGAGCCAAGCTGCATCCAGCGCAGGCAGAGTTCATAGGTAGTGTTGTAGTTAAACCCACAGATATCAGCACCAACCTAAGGAAAAACAAAATTGTGTTTGTGATTGTGTCTGAGGCCCAAAAATGAGAGACTACAGAAATTTGCTAATAAAAGTATTTTTGGAAAGACATCCCTGTTTCTAATTACTTTATAAGAATGTTCTATAATGATACAGATTTTTCTGTATCTGACTGATAAGATTGTATATGTATATGTATGTATGTATGTATATGACTGAGGTTGTACTGTCTCCTAGAGCACTAAGTTCACTGTGGAAGATCCGACTGTATTTTAATAAATCTACAAATTCTCCACCCCAACTTGCAAACCCAGAAATATATGAAGGGGCCATAATCATAGAATACACAATACAAAGAGATTGGATTTGGATGGCATGCATTAAGTCAGTCCGAATCTTGCAGTGCTGTTTCTGCTTCCCTTCAGCAGCCAAGACTGACATTTAGCCTTTTAATCTGCAGATCCTTAGGCTGTGCAGGCTGTTACTGCTGGCCACCTCAAGTGGCTTCTTTCAGAAAACATTTGAGTTAATTTGAAGTGATATTGTGTATAAGCCAGCACCTGCCCAGAGGACGGCAGACTTACATAGGGAATGCCAAAGAGGTTGAATTCCAGGATTCCAATGACTGAGCGGCGCAGGTCCTTCCACTGAGAGAAGTTGTCACCGAGCCAGTGAGCACTGTGCTTCCCGCTGCCCACGAACGTGGACCGACTCAAGACAAACGCCCGCTTTCCAGTTGCCTGCTGGACAACACTGCAAAGAAATGCAACAAGATCTTCAAAAACAGGAGTGGTAAACAAAACACCTTATAATCAACCTGAGCGTTCAGGCACAATTTTACCTGAGAGAGTATTATTCATGAAACAATTATTCCTGTGATTCCTACTCACATGAAAATTGTGGCTGCAAAACTGCAAATAAAAGGAAGATTTACACAGTGGCCAAAACTAAACAAAAAAAAAAAAATCTATTTGATTCACTAAACAATTTGTCTCAGGTATTTTAATCTTCCTAAATAATAATTTCTGTTTAATTTATTCTCAGCAGCATCTCAAAATGAAAATTCAAATCATAATTTCCTTTATATACTAGTATATTTAATTAGGTGTCCAATGAATTCCTAAAAACCAATATAATAGGTATATTTTTTTTCAATACAGGATTTATTTAGAGATTTCTATTGGCAAATAAAGGTCCAATACTCAGGAATTAAAAACCTAAAAACCCCCAACAAAACACAAAATCCAAAAAATCAAAACTACACAAAAATATCAAAAATATATCTAAAAATCTTATAAAAAATAAATAATCAATATAGAAAAGAAACCTGTACTCATTCAAAATGCCACCCCATCCTTGTAGTATTTTCTCTAGTTTCCTGTCTTTTTTGATATATGAGGTTTCATTGCAGAATTAGTGGTACAATGAAATTATCTTGGTTTTTTGAAAATAATTTTGCTGCATCACCAGAAATCAAGGAATGTGCCTTACTAACAAATTGATTACAAAATTCCTCAGAATAGGATCCTCTTTGTATGCAATTATAAATTGCAGTATTTTATATTCCAGGAACTCAGATTCAATTCCGCTTTAATATGATTTGGGCAACACAATTTAAACTCTCTGGGAAATTCTAGCATGAAATATTAATCATGTTGTTCACCATCTACTTATTTCTCCCTTTTCTTAATGAGATTTCATCAAGTGTTCTTTCACCTGTATTCATAATGGCCCAGTGTTTGCTCTTGGGTCTGTAATGGCACAGAGACTTTAAAGTGCTTCAACACTTGCTTCTGAAGCAAAAAAAAACCCAACAGCTTTCATGGAAGACTGAATGTATTAACCTTAGGGGTCATATGCAGCAAGAGGTGCAATTCTTGAGCCATGAGGGACCTGCTGGTTCTGGTTTGCAGGAGCACTGTTGGGCCAGTAACTGCACAAGTCTCCATGTGCTTTGTATGAATGTTATTCTGGAGTCTTTCCTGGATATCTTGAGCAGGAGTGCTCTCCTCTGGCTGTATTTGGCTCCATTTGCAAATACAGATGCTAATGAGGGCAATATCAGATCAACTCAACTATGATCCAAAGCTGCATAAACAATTTGTAACAAGTAATTTATTAAATAATTTCAGTCTTTCATGAACTATTATAGAACAGGTCCTAATGCTGTCAAATGCATTTGTTGATTTAAATTATTTGCAGAATATCATGTGCAAATAACTCTTAGCACTAAGCTATGCACGAACTGATTGCTGCTAGTTTATGTATTCAAATTCAAACCATTTGACATAAGCCAGATGACACATTTCCTATTCTCTGTCTGCCTTAGAATAATTCTTAGAATTGTTTTTTTTAAATACAATTATGAAATTGTCATTAATTTTCATCTAAAATCCTGCAATTGACGCTGGGTGCTAAATATTCCTGTCAGTAATTTCATTTAATATATTCTTTGTGAAGAGTGAAGGATATACAACCAGCCTTGAAAAGAAATGTATTTGAGAAACCCAAATGAATATGTAAAAAAAATACTTCAAAGTTTCCCAGCTTTGCAAAAAAATCAATCTCTGCATATACTTTTGGTGGTCTTCTCCACATCTGGTTGAGCAAAACAAGTTTGTTGGGAGGATCTCTTCGAAGACTAGGGAACAGGGGCTCAAAAACCGTGGTAAGAAGTCCCAGGTTCAAGGGCTTCCTGTTCTTTCTCTCAAAAGCAGAACTGTGCTTCAGCCAGGCCCATAAGAGCTGGCAAACTTCTGGTTTTTCCCAGGGCTTCCCTTGCCCTGCACTTGGCATATAAAATACAAATGCATCAACACCAGAATTAGGCTCACTTAACCATGTCCTGTGGATGTTATCAGAATCCAGCTTCTGAAAATGAGTGCTAAATGCTGAAACAGGCTACACATGGACCCCTGGTTTGGCTCTTCCATGATGGTATTAAATTTCCCAGTGTTTTAGCTCAATTCCTGCTGGAAAAGGCATGATTTTCCCATTTCATTTAATCCAACATCTAGCTTTCCACAGCAACAGTCTGCCTGCGTAAGCTACTTTGAGTGCTTCCCAGATGCAAAATGAGTTTTACAGAAGCTGACAGCAACTGTGCTGCAATGCAGCTCTAACCTCCTGAACCAACTGAGCCCCAAGCCAATTTGCAAAACACTGTCTGCCAGGAGCCAGAGGCAGCTCCAGAAGCAGCCAGCGGACCTGTACAGTTTGGATTCTCCACTGACAGTGACAGAAACTCCTCTACCACAGTAGTGAAGGGACAGATAAATACCCCTGACACTACACGAGGCAGCTTCTGCTGCAAATGCTTGTGAGAAGCTCTAACAGAGTATAGGAGACATCTTGCTCTAGACATACAAAAGCAGCAGCTGAAAAGTTAGGCCCTACCCATACACCCTGATTTAGATGAGAAAAGTAATATTAGAAAGGATTCTGCTCCTTGTTCCAAGGTTCTTTTTTCTTGAAACTTCTTACAAAATGGCAAACAATAAAACGAAACATGGGTCTGTCTCTAATTAAATACTACTACAGATTTTCCAGGTAACATCAGTGGCTTTTAAAAAGCATTTTAATCACCTGGAATCTGATTAGAAATATTTAGGAATCTTACTTGAAAGTTGGTTCTGTCTGTGCCCAGCCAAAGAGGGAGTGTGTGTTGTAATGGTCTCCAAGGTAAGTCTTGGAGTCAGGACACAGTGTCTTTTCCGCCAGCGAACGATCAGAGATTCCTGAGAACGATATAAACCACTGTAAAATCATATACATCACAATTCAAATCTCTTCTCATTTCTACACATTTAGGGGTGAAAACACCAAAAGATTTGGGAAGAGGAAAAACTGCAATGCTGAACCTGTAGTGATTTGAGGTTAGCACATAGGCACAAATGCTTGCAGACAAGCACATGTCTTTGGAGGTGGGAAAGGACTGAGTAAACACTGGTAATTAATTACAAGTTCTATGTCAAATAATTCAAAACATCTGTACAGGTGTAATGTATTCAGTAAGTAATAGTCAGAAAGAAAATTTCTGCTTCACTGAGTTAAGAATATATTATTTTACACAGTGACAAATTTTAGTTAACAGCAAAAATATTGTACAGATGCTGTCTGGTCTTTGATTCCATATCAAAAAGATGTTGGCAAAGCCCATTTGTTGCAAAAAAATTTCCTTCAGGTAACCACTGTGACAATACCACATGAAGTTCAGCAGGAATTGGGCAGGTCAGATGTTTATACATTTGTTGGGGGTTAGGTTTCTTTTCTTTTATTCCCTTTTACTTTGGGAATTTCTTCCCATAAGTTGCTAAGTTGTCTTTGCCTGAGATCCCTTTAATTTCAAAATTAAAATAATTAAGAGGGAGGAGGTTTACATTTTTCATTCCAAGGGAGGCTCCTGCTTTCCTTAGCAGACACCTGTCTTTCAAACAAGACAACATTTTATTTATTTTTAGAGATGGAGTTACAAATATTATAAAATTCTGTCAAAATGAAATAGAAAGTAAATTCTCAAAAATTTTCTTTTTTCATGCGTAATTAGGTGCGTACACTGTTTTAAGTATTTCTCCATGAAAAAGCAATCTCTCTGTCTAATCATACTTTCTGTGTGGTTGCAGTTCATAATCACAATTTCTATCTACCTGAAACCCCATTAGCACCTCAGCCCTGCTGTGCCACTACAGCTACAGTCCTTGTGTTTGGATCTTTAGACACAGACTCCAGTGTGGGTGATCTACATCAGAAATATCTTAATTTATAGGCAATTTCCAAGTAACTTTGACCGATATGTCTTTGAAGAAGATACTAAGTTTCCGAGGAAAGTCACACTTAAAGTCCCGGTGGTTCTTGATTATTAGCCCCATAAATTTAAGGTGAGATAGGAGAGAAAATGCTACCACATGAATCACAGGTTCATGCTTCATTCTTATTCTGAGTATTCTGTATTCTGTCTCAGTAATAGTGATTATTCTACAATTGCATATTAATCTTCAGTATAAAGTGTTTTATAGAAAATTGATTTGAAGGACATCTGGCCTTAGCAATTCAAACCATGGTTATGTGTAATCATGGTATAAAATTTAGGTAAGGAGGTTGAAGGCTACACTGATAAAAAGTCTGAGACTGGGACTTGCACAGATGAAATCACCTAAGATGATAGTGAGCTCCCAAAACTCTGCTAACCCCAGGAAGGTTCTAATGTCTTACTGGACAAAAAAGCTTAGGTCACCTCTCATACCTATGTAAATCAAGAGCTTGGACACCTAAGAACATGCACCTATTCTGTAAAGTGAAATAGAAAAGAAAGCCCTTAAACACTGATACAAAATAGCTTCCCTATATGCTGGGATGTAATGCCTAGGGCTCCTAGCTGCAGAAGGGAGATCAACACCAGGGAAGTCTCTGGGAAGACCTTAGAGCAGCCTTCTGGTACCTAAGTGGGACCTACAAGAAGCTGGAGAGGGACTTTTAGAAAGGGCATGGAGTGATAGGACAGAGGGTAATGGTAAAAGAGAATATGTTTATATTAGATACAAGGAAGAAATTCTTTCCTGTGAGGATGGTGAAACACTGAAATAGGCTACCAGAGAAGCTGTGGGTGCCCCACACCTGGAAGTGTTCAAGGCCAGGATGGATAGCATTTTGAGAAACCTGGTCTGGTGTCCATGGTAGAGGGGTTGGAACAAGATGGTTTTGAAAGTCCCTTCTAACACAAACACATCTATGATTCCATTATATTCATTATATTCTATTATTCTAACACTGTGAGTCACAAGCAGAAGCAGGGGCATATGTGCATGAGTCAAGTCAGAGAAACTGGGCTCAAAACACACCTGTCTTCAGGATCTCTCAGTGTCCTTACATGTCATATAGGCCTCCAGGTCTGAGTCCCTTCTACTCAGACTTCAGTACTAATCTTCACAAAGCTCAGCTGCACAGCTCAGAAGCCACTGCATGGGTTCACTCTCAGTGCTTTATTTGGGATGTAAAGGGAGATCTGCTCTTTCAGCCAGTTTACCCAGTGTCTCACATCTTTTTTGCAGCTCTGAAGGCTGACAAAAAATAAATTTAAGGCAAAGGTGTAAACTGTCATCAGTTCCTGGGCTTTGGTCAAGACCCACAGGGTCAGTATGCAGTGATTACCCCACAAAGAGAGCAAACACCAAAATCATCATTAAAAGTTCTGCTTTCAAAAATTTACAGTCTCTAATATTTTGTTATGTTTATGTGCTTTTGTTATGTGTATGTTTCTCTTATATTCAAAATAAAAAAATAAAATTTAAAAAATTGCCATTTAATAAAGTAAATTTAAAATTCCCATGAGACTACAAAAGTCTGAAGAGAAAAAGGGGACATTTCCAATACTCCAACTCTCATGTATCAGCTTCCCTCTGCATATTAACACTGCTCAGGCAGCTGGGCTTTCCTGGGGAAATGTTGGCTGGATTAACTACCACACCACTGGCAATAATCATACGTACTTGTGGCTTCCTGGGGAAGAAGCATATCATTAATTCAGCTACTGGAAGAGATTTTCCCATTCCTTTAAGTCTCCCACAGGCTTATACCTTTCAAAAGTTATTTTTAGCCCATTTCTAATAATACAGTGAAAATTTCTTTCCTATGAGAAAAGAAACATTGAAGTAAGGCACCAGGGAGATACCATCTCCCTTGCCATAGTTTGTGAGAAGGCAGAGACTGCCTGTCTCTGAGACTAGCAGTGAAAGGCAGAAGGGTTACTCCCTCCATAACAAGTCTGTAGCTGAGTTACAGTATATAGGTATCTTGCTCTTTTTCTGATGTGGACCAGTTGCTCGGAGAATGGCAGGAAAGGTCATTTTTCTAGTCCTGTTATGAGGCAGAACCTTGGACAGAGGAAAGTGCTTGTTTTTGATACTCCATCAAAGCTGAACCACTGGAGTCTTGAACAAATATGTAACTGAAGATACAGAACAGGCAGGGAAAGATGGAAAATGAGAGAATGGACTTTTTTTCCCCCCAAAATATAGCCTATCCAGGTTTAAAAGAAAACAAGAAAACCAACCAACCACAGTGAAATTATAATATTAATATTATTATAAAATATTATATTATATTAAATAGAATTAAAATTATAATATTAATAAATAATCAATGGCAATAAAATTATACTATTATACTTACTAGGAATATAAGGAGGGTTATTGATTTCATTATCTGCACATCCAGGATACTGGCCTCTCATGAAATTGGATGGTTCATTCATATCCTTTAATAAAGAGAGTAAGACATGTGGAAAATCTTCACTTTCTTTTTTATGAAGAAGGGAGGGCACCTATAATGAGACATACAATCCAGATCCCATCGTAGTCAAGGACATCCTTAAACTCCAGACACAATTGAGTCCACCATTCCACTGTCCTGGGGTTGGTGTAGTCAGGAAACACAGAATCTCCAGGAGGCCAGGCCTAAGGGTTACATAGGTAAATCCCAGTTATTTTCTCATTTCTATTACACAGCTGCTTTATTGTTTTGAAGCAGCACCAGACAAAATGCTCACAAAATTAAAAAACCCACCTGCCCAACAGCAGGAGTCACACCATCAGAGTTGTTCACCCATACTCCCATTTCCTGGCCGAGTTCATAAGGTCTGTAAGTGCCTGGCTCCTCATCCTTGGTTATGAAAGGGTCCTGAAAACAGCGATCACAGTTCCTTTATTGAAATCCCAGAGGTAACAATTACTCTTCTATTTGTATATTTTAGAAAATTTTGGACTATGTTCTTAATGCTGATTGCAAAAATATTGCAAGAAAACAACATTAAAATTTAATAACAGTTGAGAGCACATAATAATTTCGAAAAAGTCATTAAGGATATGTCATGAGTATTTCTTGTGTAAGGCAAAAGCAATGCAAAATTAGTAAATACCCTCATGTTTATTTTTTATGAGACTTTCTACACTCAAATTATTTTAAAGAGGTACTACATTTTATTGCCCCACCAAGGTCTCTGCTGTGGCTGGGTCTATGCTGGGCATTCCCACTCGAGCACCTCCAGGTTTCCTCCAAGGCAATCCTTATTCCAGCTGCCTCAGCATCAACAGCTCAGTGCTGGAATAACTAAAACTTTTCAAGGGGCTTGAAGTTGGGCACATCCAACTTCAAAAGGGCCCTGTTATCCCTTCATTCCAAAACAATGTTGGACAAGGATGTATTATGCCAGTCTGATGCAGAGTAACCCAATTCACAACTGCCTGTGGTGCCTTGCACCTCTTTTCTCCCCAGGCACCAAGACCACAGAATTTTACACCCCACAGCTTGTCCTTCCTGCCCCCTTCCACTGCTTGGGGTGGTCTCCACCTCCCACTGCTGCCAGTGATACTGACATCAACACCTTCTCTGCCTCAGGATGACCATCAGTAGACACCAAGCTGATCCAAAGCAAGCATGATCAGCTCTTGGAGATGACAGAGGTCCACCCACCATGCTGGAAAGGAATAAAGTTAGGAATACTTTGAGACGCCAGTGAATGAAAAGGTACTTTGCAGCTCTGCTCAGCAGTCAGCTGCAACCAACAGAAGTAAGTGCACTTTGCGATACATTCCTAATTGGAAGCCTATATCTGTTTTGTGTTTTATAGAACAGATAAAGATTACAGACATTTTAGAAAGGAATTCTTAACTTTCTCCTTAGAATATCTTACTTGCTCAGGTTCTGCTTAAGGCAAAACCTTTCAGTTATGAAACACAATGGAGAAAAAAACTGACAAAACAATTCTTCCACTCAGTTATAGCCTGTGCAATAATTTAAGTGAACTTCAATAAAAATGTGATAGAGTCTAACTAATAAATGTCTTAAGAAGAAAAAAATATCAGACCCCAAATTCTAAGTTGCTTTAAAGATTTGCTTTAAATTTCATTTAAATACCTGAATTAATTACCTGATTTATTTGTGAGCCCTCTAGTAACTACGGCCCTGGTGAGAGAAGTATATTCCCCCATAACTCAACAACAAAAGGTACAGCTAAATCTCTATTTTAAGTGCAAAATTCTGTTTAAATTCATCTAGCATTAAGTGTCACCTCCATAAGGACTATAAGTGTCCATTACATTTTTAACTTGTTCGATAGTCCAACTTTGCAAAAGAGAAAACTGTCCATCTGCAATAATTGTCTTATAATTGTGGTAAAGATGTCTCTCAAGGGACTTGAAGGCCAGAAGAAGTCAGCTTAATTAGCTACTCCTAATCCAAACTTTTCGTTTCCTTCAGCTGAAAGGCTGTTCCAGTGTATAAATCTAATACATTATTCAGGTTTAGTATTGCCCTAAAGAAAACAGAACCTCTCCACGCATGCAAGGGTTGTTTGTGGGGAAGGAGTTTCATGCCTGTTAAATCTTCACTCATCTTTTCATCAACATTTTGGGGAAGAAGTGCTGAGCATCCTTAACTCCAGCTGACTGCCTAAAGACCGGGCAGCACCCAGCACATACCTAGACTGTTGCACTTCCACCTGTGGCGCCATCCCAAACATATATTTTGATGCACATCCATAAAAACTCATCTCTGAAAATTTTTGCCTCTACAGCTCACACAGTTGGACTTAAAAATGTTAAAGATATCTAGCATGATTTTGAATCATGAGCATGTTGCTCTTGACTTTTAAGTATTTAGTCACTCATGTCACCCCTAGCTGTTTCTATTTTTAGTATGATTTAATAGATGGTATACAAGGTCTTTCATTAAAGATCCTCTTTAGTAAATTAGTTAAAAATTTTTCAATATAGTCATTGTTACTTCAGAATGTCTTTGTTTCTAAAGAATATATTTGTTCTGACACAGCTGAAGCATGCACAATTATTTAGTGCAATGATGATGACCAGGTGCTGACATGCACAGTCACAATTTCCCCTAAACAGAGGTGGTCTCGGAAAGAGATCAGGAGAGAGAAGTGCTGAAGGGCTGCACTTAGAGGCTCCAGTCATGAAGCCATGCTTCTCTCAGAGTGACCATAGTCACAGAGGGCTCTCAGCACTCAGCAAGCTTGGGGAGCAGACCTCCTGCTGGTGTGGCACCAGCCACCCAGTGATGGTGGCACGACTGAGTTCAGGGTCCCATCCTCAGGCAGGTTGCCAGTGTTAATCCTGCAGCCACGAGGATCTGCACTTTGCTTGTGACCAAAATGGTCTGAGATGAGGTAGATGGAACTCATTCCCCAAATCCATTTACTTGAGGTTTTCCATGACACTAACTGGCTGCAGTCAGAGCCCACTCCCTGAAATCAACATAAGGGAGGCAACAACCCGCTATACTTAGGGAACTCACCCACTTCTGTGACTACCTAAAGGGAATCTAAATAGAAAATTGTTCTTTCAGTATCCAACTGGATTACACTTGCCTTGATTGCACCCAGCTTGGCTTCCCTATCCCTTAGGAATGAAATCCTTCACACTGCTCCAGCTCCCAGCTCAACTGAGGAGAATACTTTACATCACTAAAGAATGCTAACAGACAGATTTTGACAGAGATGTCATAATAAAGCTGTAATAAAGTGAAAATAGAAAACTTCAGTACCAGTGCAGCCTATACTTCTCATTAACTTTTAAAGAATGAAGGACAGACTGGCTCAGCTTTGCTCTTTTTTCACAAGATTGACTAAAGAACTAGAGCAGAAGACAAGCCTTAGTTACAGGTTAGTGGAAGGATGAAAGAAAGGCTCCCTATCTGAATTCCCATTAGCTCATTGTATGAATTAAGAGATGCTATATTCCTTGCATCTAACAGCTGGATTTATATAGCAACACCTCCCTGCACTGCTGCAGAATATGCTATCTGAGAAACTGAAAGGGTTTTAAAAATGCTGTTGAAATTAAACTCGTAAGGAAGAAGATAATGTGGCTCACCCAATAAACCACGACTGCTTGCCTGTAGCTTCATACCCAGTAGCAAGCGTGAAACAACTGGAGACATCCCAACATTGATGAAAAAGAGATGACTACCATCTATTTACTGAAAGGCAAGAGTGCATAGGAAAAGCTACCCCAAACTCCTATTTTGCTCCTATATTAATGTTTTGCAAACTATTTTGAGATAAACCAATAAATATCATTCTATTTAATGTTACAGCTCTAAGAGATTAGATCATTTTTAGAGTGGTATTGAGGTTATGGAGAGCCCAAACTGTCTAGCAGTTAAAAAGAGCAATCAGTCCTGACAGCATATGTGCTCACTACTGCTTAGTTATTTACAATGATGTATCCAGTAAATTTGGGTCTATTTTTGTCTTAAAGTTTCTCTCCATCAAAGTGACTTAGTAATCTGTTCTATTTAAACGCTGTGCCTTGAACCTTCACTGATGAAAACTGATTTCACTGCTGCACCTCTGAGCTTCTCAGAATGGAACCTTCAGGGGAAGGTATCTTTAGGGACAAACTGCTAGCAAGCAGCATTCACTGTATAGACTGCTGTTTCCATTATCAATATGTAATTGATCACTTGGGCTGCAGGGTTTTGTTTGATATTCCTAGTAGTCAACGGAATTATAGTACACCAAAGCAAAGATTAGGCAAATAATAAAAGGTAATTTTAATGAAACTATCAGAAAACTCCCAATTAAAAAGAAAACACTGATATAGCTCTCTGTGGTGCTGACTAGTCCATCATCCTCAGTCATATTTTAAACTTCACAAGAAACTGTGAGGAAAATATGAGGACAGGAGGGAGGCACCTCTGCCCTAATCTATCTATTTAACAAGATAATGTGATTTTTAGATGAGGAAACTGCAGTATTCTTGCTTGACTCCAGATACACCAGCACAAGTGAAAGAGCAACAGTACCACAATTCAAGACTCGGCTGTTCAATCTCTCTCACCACAAGCCTTTGACAGGACCCCCAGGACAAGAAGAGGAACATGGCCCTTGATTTAAAAAGACTGGATTGACTTAGGGTCTAAATATTAGTGACCTGTCCATCATGATTCAGTTGGATTAACTGAATCCTGGTCTCCTTAGAAGCACGAGCCATCAGTATAATGCAGGTAAATGTGTTTGTTTAGCCTAGCAGAGAAAGGCTGAGGGAGCATACACTTACTTGAATCAGTGTATCAAAAAAGAAAATAGAAGGGTGAGAGACTGGCAGCTGGAGGTAAGGACAGTAGTACCCAAATGAAAGATATAAACTCACCTTTTAGGTAGGAAAACAGGTTACAAAACTACAGTTACAGTAAAAAGTCCTGAGAGGAACTCCATGGGGTTGTCTCCTCCTTACCCTGGGGCTGTGGGTCAGCTCAGCCTGAGCCACACCTGGTGTATCTGTTGGGTCTGTTCACAGCACCCACCTGGGGAGCGACCCTGGCCCCAGCAGCTGTTGCTTAGCTCACCTTGCAGACAGGCAGCTTTACCCTAATGTCTGCCTTCAATCTGTCCTGCTGCAATTTAAAATCCTTTTCTTCTTTCTTGTCCCCAGTGGTTCAGGAGAACAAACTGCAGCCTGCTCTGGGAAGTGCAGCCCTCCTACTGCTAAGCTGCTGGGGGACCCTGGAGAGCAAGATCTTGTGAATTTATCAATGGATTTTATTTAATTTCTTAATTGATTTCCATTTTTACTTAAATTTCGATTAAATTGGTCTCCAGTTTCCTTGCCACCATTAGAGCTCACTTAGCTATTGTGAGAGTAATTTTGGCACAAGGACATGTACGGGGAAGTACTGGAGAGAAAAAGCAAATTTTGTTGGAAAAATCCACTGGGGAAGATGGAAAACTCCAATTTTCACTTGTATCCAAATTAATTCATTTGGCCATATGCCAATTTTGGTTAAAAGTTCAACATACATTTTCCACAAATTTGCATACAAGTAATTACCTCCCACATTAACTTAGATAAAAAGTAAGTACAAGGAAACATGAATTGTTGTTAGTAGCTTCCAGAGTGATTTGGTATAGATTTTTTTCCACTATTCAGCTATTTTTGTATGTGTATTAAATTAATTTGTTCATTTCAGGGAAAGACTTGCATTAAAGCAATCCTATATCAACTCAGAGGCAAAATTTCTTGTAACTCAGTGGAGAAAAAGTAACAGAGAATTAAAGTTTTGGTATAGAGATGATACTGGTATGGAGATATCAAATAAAGACAACACTTTTAAAAATTAAATCTGTGAGAAATTGTTCTTCAGCTCTTCTCAACATATGAGAAAATGGAAAATCTGCTACATTAGTATACACGTGTTAGCACCTAGGTACTGCTATGAAGACTATGCTGTGAATAGTTCTTATAAATGAAGAAATAATTAGCAACATCATTAATTTACCAGAATCACAACATTGTGCTTTCCGTTCTTCTTCATCTCCTTCATGAACTCAGGCAGACCAGCAAAATTCACTTTATCATAGGTAAAGTCCAGGCGACGTTCCATGTAGTCAATATCAAAATGTTGGACGTCCTAAACATTTTTAAAGTAAAAAATTACATTAATACTTCATCCAGCTCCGGAGCTCTCACACAGGGAAGAAATGGATCTGTTGGAGCAAGTCTAGAGGAGAGCCACAAAAATGATCAGAGGGGGTGGAGCACTTCTGCTATGAGGACAGTATGAGACAGGCAGGGCTGTTCAGCCTGGAGAAGAGAAAGCTCCAGGGAAAACTTACTGAAGCCTTTAAATACCTTAAGGGGGCTTATAAGAAAGTTGAAGTCAGACTTTTTTTGTAGGGTCTGTAGCAACAGGAGAAGGGGTGATGGTTGTAAACTAAAGGAGGGTAGATTCAGACTAGATATAAGGAAGGAACTTCTTACAATGAGGTGGTTGCACAGGTAGATGGTGAATGCCTCATCCCTAGAAACATCCAAGATTAAGTTGGATGGGACTCTGAGCAACCTGAATTAGTTGAAGATGTTCCTGCTCATTCTAGAAGGGTTGGATTAGATGGTTTTTAATGGTCTCTTCCAACTCCAACTATTCTATGATTCTATGACTTAAGTATTTGATACTGAAATCAGAATGTATGCAACTGTAATTCTAAAATGTAAATAACATATGTAATGAAACCTAAGAGACTGTAATTGTAATCCTAGTAGTGGACTACAAGAGTACATAGGAGCCCTAGTTTAGCAACTATTTTGCAGTGATCTGCATTCGAAATTTGTTCTTCATTATTTGTTTTTAAAATGCTAGCATCTCATACTGCATAACAGCAAATCCACACCAGAATTGCCTGCTATACAGCCAAGAGCAGCACTTAAACATCATGTTCACAGTCTACTTTAACTGTTCTTTTAAGCACTATGAAGATATTACATGCAAACCCACTATGTAAGATTATGAATGTCCTTTTATTCTATAATTCTCCATGTAAGATAATTATTTTTCCTCCATTGTAATTTTATTCATCTCACTTCAGAGTGTAAGATTAGCACACACAGTGACAAATTCAGACTCACATATGGGATGTCATAGTGCTTCATGCGATCAACGGTTTCCTTTAAGACATCAAGGCTGCCATAGCCCCAGCGGGAGAGCTGGAATCCCAGAGACCAGTAGGCTGGCATGTGTGGGCGTCCAATGGCCTGCAGCAGCAATCAGGAAAACAGAAGCACAAGGGGTGAGAAGAAAAGAAGTTATTCTGAAAGACCAGGAGAGGCTTCCAGATCATGTAAGGCATAATGACCAGGGCACAGGCATCACACCCCAATTAAATACCCATTCCTTTCTCCAAGTGGCTCTCGTCCCAGCATGCCTGGAACTTCTCCTGGTGGATCCTTGCCCTTCACAGAGACTCCAACACCAGCACTGAGCACCCCTTCTAAGAACACCTCATCCACACGTTGTATAAAAGCCAGGCTGATGTTAAATGTGGCCTCAGCCTCTGCACAGCAGCATGCACCTCACTTACAGCACATGCCGGCAGAAATCCAGCGTGGATCCTCATGCCACCTGATCCATGAAAAGTCCACAAACCCCTTGGTCAACAGAAGGCAAATCTCCAACGACACACAGCAACATAAGCTTTGCAAACTTCTCTTGCCACACCCAGCTTAACTAACTTACCAAGACACTGATGTTTATTTGAGCTCTCTGAAGTTTTAATCATATTTACAAATCAACCTGATGAAACTCAGTTACTTATGGCTGACTACTGTTTTTTGCTGACCCACAGCCTTGTGTTGCCAGGCACTGACAACTGTTCTTCAAGGCCGGAGTTACTGTTTGGTCCCGAAATTCTCAACTGTAACACAAGGTAATGAGTTAAGTATGATTTTATAAATATTTGATTTCCACTGTCTGAATGTAATCCATCTGTAAATGGCATGAGGAAACTCAATTGAGAGCACAGCGAAGCAAGGCATCCTGCTCTGCTTCCCCCAGTGAGTGCTGCTGTGGTAACCTGTGATGAGCAGTGGGCAATCACAATGTGTCTGTTCTACAAATAAGCTGAAATTTGGCTTTGTCTCATTAGTACACACAGTGTTTTCTGGGGGACATCTCCTGAAATCCTAACTTCAGCTAAATCCAATGAAACTAACCTTTGCAGGAAATACATGAAAATCTAGTAGCTAGCAAGCACCCATGACTTATTAATCAGCAGCTATTGTCCCCCTTTAGCTAAATAATGGTTCCTCCCTTATTTCCTTGTGGGTCTCCATAGTTATGGAGATGGTAATTATGCTAAGTGAAAAACAACAAGACTTGCGTATTGGCAGCTAAACCCCATCTACTTTAAATAAATAAAACAAAGCACTTCTGGCAGTCTGTATCTATTGCATTGCTAAGCTCTCTGGAGATGCATTGCATGAAGGCACACCTTCCTACGGGATTTTCTCTAGGAAGAGTCTGACCTGGGAAAGCAAGGCTGAACTTGAAATTGCTCTAAAATCATCACATCACATGCTAGAGCATCAGTACATGGAGGTACAAAGTGCATCAGACAGAAAACCACATGTGGGAGAGAGGCAGAGAAAAGATGAGGAGGTTTTTAATGCCCCTGAGCTGGGAAACACACTGAGTAAATTGCTTCCAAACAAGAAAGGCTTAGCAACACACAGTCAAACATTACACATTTGGCTACAGTGTGCTTTCACTTTGTTGGGATGCTGCTGTTTCACATAAGCAAAAACATAAGGAGGCCACGACCACTGGTGAGGGAAATGCTTTCGGTGTCTCCAGCACAGTTGTCCCATAGATCTGCCACTTGTCCTATCCCACCAAACTTAACTTTCCTGATCCTCCTCCACACCTACTTCTCCTCCAACTCAGCTGGAGGCTGGGGTCTTTTAGAAGAAGTGAGAACAGCCCTCAGCAGCAAGTTTCTGCCACAGAGGCACTCAGCGTCCACTGCATGCTGCTGTGCCCCTGCCAGGGCAGGCCCTGAGCAGACGAAGGTGGTCCCCTACCACGTAGAGGGAGGCTGATTGTTAGACACATGCCATAACTACTACCCTGGTGCTATCCCATCTCCTTGCACATGTTTTTCCAGCATGTGTGGGTACACCTGATCACCCAGACCACCTTCCAAGCCCTGCTGGGGTTTTCTGTGGAGAGCTGAATGGGGTGTGATGGCTCAGGACAATCCCAGACACGTTGTGAGCCAGCACCAACGTGTCCAACAGAGCATACCAAGCCTCAGGGCAAGAAGTCTTCTCTGTCACATCTACACTCACCATGTTAAGGATAAATTGATCTGAGGAGGCAGCAGAACTTGTTTTAGACCAGCAAAGGCTTCAGGATGAGCTTTGTGAACCCGCCATTTTGTGCTCCTAAAGCAGATGCATATTTTGCCCTTGCTTTCTCTACTGTAAACAGAGAATGACCTCTACAAACAAGGTTAAAAAAACAGACCAAAACAAAGAACTCCCTAATGAAATAAAATGCTTTGTGTACAGGCTTCTCATCTTGTACAAGAGAAATAGGGAAAACCAGCTGATAAATACTAATCCTGCAGCTAAATGCAGAGCCCTGTGCCCTGGCAGGATGTCTGCATGGCATCTGCTGCCTTTTCCCAAGCAGGATGGGAAATGGAAAAGGGGTGACCAGCCTGGGCAGAGGCAGTGGGAAGTGCTGAGCAGCTCTGCTCTGGGTCCTGTGGTACCCCAGGTCACTCCCGCCTGGCGAGGACAGTCAGTCTGCCAATACAATGCATTTCAAAAGCTGGATGGGGATTGGCTTCTTTCCCCATGTCCTGTCAAGTATGACATGCTGACATGTGGGGCTGGAGGTGGAGCTGTGGCCACTGGTGTGGCCACTCTCTCAGTCAGAGTCCTTCCAAAAGGGCATGTCCCCAGCACCGGAGTTTGCTGAGGTTCACCTGCTCACCCTTATGGGATAGTGTTGTGTCACTCTGGACCACAGAGTCAGACAATATTTTGTGACAGCACCCCTTGAGGAGTTTGGGGTTTACAGCTGAACCAATAGCAAAATATCTACCTTGCAAGGAAGATATTAAGTTCTTAAAGCAATTAGTTCTCCACATTCACCAGGCTGGTGCATCTATGGTGAGCTTAATTGAAACCAGAACATTTGAAGAGGAAGGATGAAAACAGGCCAGCTGGGAAAACAAATGTTCTTTTTTCTAATTATGCTGTGGACTCTCTCTAATGGATCCCCCTGAAGCTTCCTGATAAAGTAACTGACATATGGTACCCACTCACAGATGGATCAGCAGAGGCAGGAATGTAATTTTGCAAACCTGAAAACTCAAGTTGGATTTGATATATATTTAGGATCTAGTTAATTCATATAGATTGCATTCTGCATACAAATGATCAGAAAGTGCAGCAGCCAGAGAAAGCGTGCTTGGCAAAATTGACTCTCATTGAATCAGAAAAGGTAGATGTGGTATGGCAGGGGAACTAAGGGAGGAAACCACAGAAACAGCAAACATATGCAGTATCCAAAATGAGGGGTGCAAAAAAAAAAAGCACAAAGATATGGTAGCGCAGAAATAGTAAAAAAAAAAAATAAATTCCTATTTTCTGTTCCAGAATTCTTTCTTCACTTGCTCCTCAAATAACCCCCGGTGTTTAATAAATTCACTGTTAGTTTTTCAGTGTTTACATAACTTGGTATTATGTATATTTTTTTCACTTATTTCAGAGCCACCTGAGAGCTGATGTATTGAGGAGGTACCCTGGAAGCATTTTGTGGTAAGAATGGAGTTCAGTGGAAACAAGTATATCTAACATACAAAATCTGTGCCTAGGGAGCAGGTGATCTGTATTCATTTTCCCTGTGTTGGATTATTGAACACATAATGTTATTAATATGAGCATCAATGGCACGAACTAGGTTATAAATTCTATAGAGTAAATCAGGATCCTATTCAGTTAACACTATGACCAAAGACTTTGATGAGAGAGAGAGAGCTGCAGAGCTATGCCTATATATCACAGAGGCTAGAGAGAAGTACTCTCTCCTATGCTCACAAAGGAGCTGAGATGTCCAGCAATACAGATTGCTAATTGTACACCCTAATTAGCCACACAAAATGATTTCTGAAACTTGATATTTATTTCAAATCCCTTTCTTCAAAGAGGAGTTATAGGAGGAAACTATAAAACTCAAGTGTGCTAATGCACTGGGTTTAATGTTTCTGTATAGTTATACAATGGCTAAATTCCACAGGTGCTCTTATGGCCCACATATCTGTATCCAGCTCATCTGCTATGACTAAGGCAAGCAGCTGAGTGATGTGGGCATCTAGTCAGTTAGAGGGTAACATTCACTCAAAGTTTGTTAACAGAAGCTAAGCTTTGATTTAGGAGAGCAAAAAGAAAGGCCCTGCAGCTGCTGAACCATAAAGAAGGTGCTCACAACCTCAGGAATAGAAGAAATTTAAGGATTTCCAATGCTAAGGTCTTCAAATCTTGTTTTTTGCTGCACAAAACAATTAGCAGCTGTTTATTCCTTCTTGAGGAATTCAGCTGTGAGATTCTCACTGAATCATCTGTAAGAAAATCTATGTACAAGCATGTTCCCCATGTTACTTCTCCAATAGAAGGGTGGACTAGAGACCTCTGAGGTCTCTTACACCTGTAACTAGCCCACACTTCTCTAAGGAGGAAGCAAACCACCAATTTTCTCTCCAAACAGAATTAGGAGACTTACAATATGCTCACTTACAGCTTCTTATTGGGTAATTTGTGATAAAATAACAAATTCATGGCCTTTACCCAAGAGCTATTAAATATCTGTTTGCTGAACCCTAACATTCCTGAATGTCTTGTTATGGAGCTCACACACTACTGCTATGCACTGTTGGTCTGTTCTGAAAGGCCAACAGGGGTCTTGGCAATGTTGGCCTGGTATTAGGCGTGACTGCAGAGCCTCAGCCAGGCTCAGGTCAGTGCCTGAACTCTTTAGCTTGTTACTGTTTTTTCTCACCCTCCTGCAAGCTGAGGTGTTTGCCCTTAAAAGTGAGATTTGTGTTACATAACTCTTCTGCATACCAGGCCTCTTCCGCAGTAAGAAAAGAATGTGATCACTGTCATATATAGCAAGCTCCACAGGACAATCTGAGATGTCTCAGATGTGGTAGGAGTAACGCCCCACACAGCTGGGCTCAGGGACAGGAGGGAGCAGAAGAATCAGCCTGGAGGCTCCTCCTTCCCACGGGACCATGCCCAGCACACGCCTTATAGCTTCTGCCACTGCTGTAGCACTCCGGTGCCACTGGCAGGATGCATCCTACAGCTCACCTCTGCTCCGTGCAGCACACAGTAGAGGGACAGAGGTACCAGCATTTACCCTCTGCTCCCTTCTCACACCTTGCCTCACTCTTGGAGCCCATTTAAAGCAGATTATCCTTGTCCAGGCTGCCATCCAGGGCCACCACAGTATTTGCTGCTACCTGTCCTCACTCCAAGGATGCAGAGAGGCTGGTGGCTCTGGCAGGGCAGCTGCAATCAACCCTGATCACCACACAGAGAACCAAGAGCCCTGCTCTTGGCATAGCCTGGACCTAGCAGCTCTGGCCAAGACTCTGTGGTCTACACTGGGTGCTGGTGACAACCTGGAGAGGTGTGTGGGGAAATCTTGCATACTCCAGTAGCAAATAAAGAGCTCTGTTACAAAGCTGTCCTAACTCACTGGTTTGGAGGGAACCACATGAAAGCACAGAGCAGAACTAAGTTCCTAAACCTCTCGCAGAAACAAGCATAGCAGGGGCAGAGAGGTGGCTCAGATGTTGAAGTGGCACTGAAGGCAAGGACACAAAACATTTGAGAAAGGTGTAAAGCACTTTACTCTGGAAACAGCTCCCTTGTTCTCACCAGCTGTGCACCTGCTGGCACCTGGCCACCCTGCCACATCAGTGAGGCCATCCTGGAGAGGTAAAATGAGTTGTCCCTGCAAAAAGCAGTGACTGGGGCAGATGCTTGCTCAAGAGTGAGGCAGGTGCTATGCCACTGAGAATCTCTGCAGCAGTGCAACCTGGGATCCCTGCAGCCAGGAGTTCCCAAAACACCTATTCCCAGAGGAGATCCATGCAAACAGCTGAGAGAGCCGAGCCATGCTGCTGAGCAGAGTGCCTTGAAGACATCAGTCACACATCTCCTTTCTACCCCTTCTCTTTCCCTACAGCATGACAGTGACTGCACAGGGAAAATCCTCTCAGAGTGACAGAAAGACAATTGAAAAATAAAGTATTTTCTGTCTCCTTCACCTTCCCACATATCTTGTACATAAAAGCCAAATTATTACTCTAGAGACTAATAATATGGTAATTGTAACATTTTTGACCTTGAAATTTCAGGATGTTTACTGAAGAAGTTATTATTTCACATTGAAATTACTAACGTGCATTCTTTAAGATTCCCTAGAGAGTTGAGTGCAAGCTCAAAGAATACAGAACAGAATTTTATCCTGGTATGTGACATGTCTCGTTAGGAAATTCCCACTGCTCTCCTTTACCTTGTTTTCTTTGCTCCAGCTCCATTTCCAGAGATAGGGGTGGAAAGCTGAGTTGCCACTACCCATCAGCTTCAGAGTGAGAACTCTCTCATTTTATTTTCAGATGCTGACCACCTGCTAAGCCACAGAAATGCTGGCTTCAAACACCAGTAAAAGACTTTGAAAAGGAACAGGAGTGGCTCTAATTTCCATCATACTGCTGCACTAACTCCCTTGAAATGGGGATCAAAGCTCCAGCCTGGGGAAGAGCTGCTTTACTTTTCCCCCCATCCTTTTACTCTCCCTGGTTTTATTACCCATGTGTAAATTAAAAGCCCAGTTTGCTTGCTGCTCTGTGGAAATGCCATCAGAGATGGTGTGTACTGGTTTGGGCTGGGATATAGTTAATTTTCTTTATAGTAACTGGTGTGGGCTGTATTTTGGATTTGTGCTGAAAATAGTGATGATAATTCAGGGATATATTTGATTTTGCTGGGCAGTGCTTACCCAGAGTCAAGGCCTTCTCTATCCTTCACTCCATACCACCAGTGAGAAGGCTGGGGTTACACAAGGAGTTGGGAGGGGACTCAGGACAGCTGAGCCCAGCTGACCCAAGCAATATTCCCTATCAAATGGCTTCATACTTGACACATAAATCTGGGGGAAGAGAAAGGGAGAGCAGGATATTTGGAGTGATGGCATTTGTCTTCCCCAGTAACAGTCACATGTTCAGCCATTCCCCCCATTCCTGGGGGTGGCTAAACATCCTCCTGCTCCTGGGAACTGGTGAATGAATTCCTTGTTTTGCCTTGCTGCGTGCACAGTTTTGCTTTACCCATTAAACTGTCTTAATCTCAACCCACGAATTTTCTCACTTTTTTACCCTTTGGATTCTCTCCCCCATCCCATTGTGGGGGTGTGAGTGAGTGGCTGTGTGGGGCTGAGTTGCCAGCTGGGGTTAAACCATGACAGACAACTGGTGGGGATGATGTGCAGAGGGAGCTGGAAACCTCCAAGCAACAGAGCAGTTGCTCTGCTCCGGGACATGGAGGAGCAACGTCAGCCTCTCACCTCTCTGGGAGGTAGCACCTGAATCTCTCCTTGGAAAAGGAAGGTCTAGCGGAACCCACCACCCCAGAGAAGCTCCAGCCTTCCCAAAACAGAAGCATGAGCAAGCCTTATCCCTTCCTTCACCAGAACCCAGAAATACCTTCCTTCTGGGCTAAATCCTCTTTTTCCCTCACTCTAAACCACAATATTTCTGTTAATGTACAGGCACTTTAAAATAAGGTAACCATAGGATATGGAGGTTTTAAAAACCCAAGAAAGATAAAATGTTTGCTAGAGATGAGAACTCAGGCCCCTTTGAGTGGTGGCACGGGGAAAGGCAGAGCACATGCATATCTCTCTGTGAGCTCTGAGTGCCTGGCTCTGGGATGCCCTACCCTGTTCACTCTTCCAGTTGCAGCCTAATCCTCAGTGTCTGCACACTGATCTCCCTTCTCACAGTAACATGTTCACGGCAGCTTTGCTCCACACTCTTCAGGTTTGACACTGATTTCTTTACGCACACAGCTTGGGTCTAAGGTGGCAATTTTCTGTGGAAAGGCTCAGTTGAAGCATCATTTGGTGACCAGCAAACACATGTTATCTGATACTTTTTTCTGTACAGTCCTCACTACATAAGAATTGCATGTACACTTCCAAAACAGCCTTTTGCATGTGTACTCTCAATTCTCTGGAAAACATTGGGTAATTGGATAGCAAAGAGTTACACTCTGTGAGACAGCAGTAAATGCAGTATTATACATCTATGCTCCCCAATGCAATTACATGGGTTTCCATTAGGAAAAAAAAGCCTGATGGCTCCAAAATCAGCAAGCGATTTTCACTGGCAAATAAAGGCTTGAAGACTTTTAAGTCCATTCAATATCTCTGAAATCCAGCACATGTAAAGTTCCCAAACATTCCCATTTTTGCTCTGCTTTGTTTTCTTGGCCTGCAGTGTCAAAATGCAGTCATGTCATACATTAAAGTCTATAAAACTGTGACAGTCTGGAGAGGAGTAAGCTTAGACAGATTTCTTTCTAATCGTTGCATCCCTTTAGTGCACTCCTGCATCCCATCCTGACATATCTCAGCAAAGGCTGGAGATGTTCACTGAACACCCAGCCAGCCCGTGACACTCAGACAGACTGTTCACAGATGCTTGAGCATACGCCAGCTTTCCCATGGATCTGAAGCCGTGGCTTTGTACAAATGGATCAGGACAAAGCTCTGGCTGCACTACCCACTGATACTACCAGATATTGACAGGACAGTGTTCCAAGGCACTGCTGCATGTGCCATGTGCACTTTTCTACTAACCTCAGTGTATTGCTGAACCACGTTTTCAGGAGTCGGTCCCATGAAGAGATAGAAGTCAAGGATCCCTCCAACAGTGCGGAAAACTAAAGATGGGTTTGGAGACAGAGTAACATCTAAAAGGGGAAAAAAGGATCCTCAATATAAACCAGCTCTGCACTATACATGGAAACAGATCAAGAATGCACCAGGGGAGGTTGAGACTCAACATTCATAGGCATTTCTTTACTGAGGGTGGGCAAATGCTGGAACAGCCTTCCTAGAGATGTTGTTGATGCCCCAAGCCTGTCAGTGTTTAAGAGGCGTTTGGACAATGCCTTAACAACATATTTAGCTTCTGGTCAGCCTTGAAGACTTCAGGCAGTTGTACTACAAGTATTTTTTATGTCCCTTCCAACCGAAATACTCTGTTCTATCCTATCCGTCCTAGGTGTGTGCACACTGGGCTCTTCTGTGCGCCTTGTGGGTACGACTGCTTGAGCAAACAGGGCCTGAAGGTAGGCAGGTCATTGCCCAGTGTTTCTGTAATGTCTGCTCCAGACTGGCATGGTGCAGCAATGAATCACAGAAACCCACACAGAGTAGATTGCATAGATACATTTGTCTCAGTTTCATATATATAAAAAGGATCAACAAGTTTGTGTTTAGGGTTCCTCTATGCTATTTTAATCTTACTGAAAGCCATTGTCTGCCAGGGGAAACTTATTTTACAGACTAAGTGAAGATTCCTCTTTTCTGAAATTATACCACCAGATTCATGCAGTAAGGTGACCATGGCAACATACAAAACTATTCTCCAAAGACAAAATATAGGACTAACCTAAATTGATTTGTTATGCCAATCTCAGAGGAAATTTCTTCCACCATTTTCTTTCCCTCTATTTGCATCTATTTTCATAACAAAAGTTAAGAATATATTTTCCCTGAAAAATGCCTGAAAATGCCCAAATTCCTTGTTAAAAATTCATTCAATTGAAATCCCTTTGAAAAATGTTTCAAAACTCTATCAGTCCTGGAAGCTTAGTTAGGGCACAGTCACTCATATTTGTATCAGATTGAAAAAGCAATCAGTAAAACAGTATTTTATACTTACTCATCTATCTTAATTCTATATGCAGTCTATATAGGGAATCCATGTATCTTTTTACCTTGTGCATTGGAGTTCAGAAGGAGAACACCGTGGGCATTGGAGTCTGGTTCTACGCACATATAGAAAGGGTGAACTCCATAGAGGTTGGCAAATGACTGAAACATAAACAACACATGACTTTGCTACTTTTCATAGCTTTTGTCAGGTAGATACATATACACAGACAAGGAAATAAATTCATTCATTTTTAGAGACTTATTTTGAAAGGCTGGGGACTTTTTCGGTCTAAATTGGTGTGAAGTCAAATTGACAGAAAAGAGTTATTTCTTTTATGCTTTGCCACAATGTAATTTTTTAGGCTTTCCCAGTTAAACCTTTGATATTGTGCTAAACCCTTCAAAATAGCATGAGTAAGAATCACTTTTCTAGTTAAAACAGACTCATCAACCACTGACTCCAGTTCAGCCAAATATCTAGTGAGTCCTGCTGGAGTCCAGATTGTTTGGATGAACACGGATTGATCTGAGCATGAAATGCAAAGCTCTCCTGAACCAGGATCTTGGCACACAATATACTTTTTTCTGAAAACTGCACTGTGAGAAAAGGTTCTGATAAAAGGTTTCAAAGTTCCCTTAAAGCAATTCATGGCTTTGTTTTTAATTAAAACTGATGATACCTGTGAAGTTTGTGACATTCCATGTTTGTCACCTCCTTTTGGTAACACAAGGTAGGACAAAGTGTTACATAGAGTGAATTACCGTTGGTGCCTGGTCCCTGGAGAACATGCCATAGGTAACAAAGTCCATGTTGTGCTTGAAGGTCGGGTGCTCATGTTCACCAAACCCATACACAGAAGTGGATGGCACAGTGGTGGTGATCTGAAGGAACTGGTTGGAGAAAAACAGATCAACCAGGGGACTGTCCCACCTGTGACAAACAGAGGGAGACAGGATTAGTTTGCTACTCTTTGGAAGGTATCATGTTAAGTTCATGTCTGGCTACTTACACTTTTTATGTATTTTGGAGGATAACACTATTAAAAATCCATTAAATTCTATGCATGTGTCTAGCGTGCTTAACCTAACACATTAAATTCCTTTTGCAATGATTGAAGATATCTTACCTACTTATGCAAAAAAAATGCATCAATATAATTTTTGAAAAGAGCAACAAAAACAAAGAAGACAGACTATAAATCTATTATCAAAATAAGTGATTGCTTATCCTATTTCTATGACAACCAATGAGAAAAGACTAAAAATTGTTATTACACAGTGGAGTTCAGAATACTTAATGAGAACAACAGACATTTTATCAGCTTTTTTTTAATGTTTTGCTGCATCAGGACCCAAATATACCTAACTTCATGCAGGTGCCTAAAATAGAGGTATAGCTTTCTCCAGCCTCTGCTTGAACAAGATGTTTTTATTGTGATGACTCCTGCTTCTCTCACCAGCTTAATGCATTTATTTCTATTGAATCATCTGTGGACACAGGCTCACATTTTAATTAGGTGCTACATTCTGTTTCCCATCTCTAGAGCTATAATGAGCTGCAAGTTAGATGGGGGAGAACATAGTCAAGCTGTGGAGAAGTGTTTTGTTAATGGTCCTGTGTATGCCATGAGTAGCTCATTTAGATAGCACCCTCTCGAGCCTTGTTTAACCATGAATTTGTTACAGCTAATTAAAATAAATGAGCCCAAGCCATAGAGCATAGAAGTGGCATAACTCTCCTTTTAATGTTCTTCTGCCAATGATTTTGACAAAATTAAATGGTTGATCAAATTGACTGGTAAATCAGAGAAATGGGAGATGAGTTGTGTTGGTGGGGAGCAGCTCTACCCCCATGAGGGGAGCACTCTGGTGAGTGGCCTGCCACCTGTGCCACCAGCACCCCTGCCTGGGGACAAGTCCCTGCTGCTGGGAGGACCTAGGAGGGCACCACTGCTGCCATCACACTGGTGGGCTTTCCCCACAAGGCTGAAAGGACAGCTGCTCAAGGGGATGCTTAAGGCACTCCCTTGCCTCTCCATGCAAAACGAGGGCACAAACTATCCCTAAATTTTCCTAGACAAATCCAAAGTCACACACAGGTACTAAATGGTCTGTGTGTTTTTGAAAAGGTCTATATGTCCTTTCTTACAAGCAGGAAAAGTAAGAATTTGTACATAACTCTTGATTTGTTTTTTTGCCAGTGGGAACCACTCCCTCCCTCCTTTCCATCATCTCCACCTACATGCAGTACTGCATAAAATTATTTTCTGCTAGGAGGGTTATGCATGCAAAACATCCCTGAGAATCAGATCCAGTCCTTGACAAATAGAGGCCTTTCTGCAAAAAGCAGTTGCTGTGTAGGAATAGGTATGGGCTCTGGAGCTATATTCCTGCCAAAAGGAGAGCTGTCACACAGCTCTGCTCTGTGCCAAGACAGGAAGGGTCACTGCTCTGAGCAGACCATAGGATTATGAAAAACTCAAATTATGCCAGAGGGGAAATGCTTTGGGAAAAGTTAAAATATCTGTCCTAAGTCATTGAGCTCTCCCCAGGATGTCTGTTCAGAGGACATGAGGATTTGTACATTTGTGGTACCCACATTATAGCATGGACATTCCCTATCATGAGAACACTTAGTGTTACCATGGCATTAAAGTATTCCTTCAGCTCAGCAAGTCCCCTCCCTGACCAGGAGGGTCACTGGGGTGGTGCAAATGACAACCCTAGGAACAAGCCCTCTGCCCCACCATGTCTTTACATGTTGTGGAGAAACTGGTTTATGACTCATGCATTCCTTCAGGCAACTGTCATGCACTCTACCTCTGCATGACATTGCCATAGCAGTGCCCTGCTCTGCACCCTTCCATGGCTCAGCTCCCTGGGGGCTGCCACCAGCACAGCTCCCCATGCTGTGCCACCAGCACTGCTCCCCTTCCCCTAGACCTCCACATGCCAGCATCACTGTGTGCTAAATATAGCATTAACCATGGCATAAAAAGGCTGGTAATGACTCTCTTTTTTTCTGGGCATCATTATGTCATCTCCATCTGAAGGAAAGTATGGACAGGTTTTCCCCTGGCACTACTCTCTGCCTTCACTCCCAAGCAGTTTCCAGATTCCTTGTGCTCCCCAGCACACTGTGGTAGACTGTTGGGCTATTTTATGTGTTTGCTCGTTTGGTGTTGGCAAACAGCAATTATTTAAATGAAAAAAAGTTATGTCAGCCATTCCTTAAACCCTTGGATACAATAAAAGAAAATGTCATATTTCTCCCACCTTCTCTCCTGCTGGTTTAAAGCTAATAGAAGGAATAAAACAGGAGAAAGCAGAAAATGATATCATGTCTGCAGGAAGTTGCATGGTTCTCCTCCAAGAGTCCCATGAAACATAAAAGCACTGTGATGGACAACAGAAGGGGTCTAAAAAAATCTAACTAATTATAATAATTATATATATATATATATATATATATATATATACTTATTAATATCTAAATCTAAAAATCACATCTGAACAGTTGCTGACTGTCAAAAATGCAACCCCTGCTAGGAGTCAGACAAAGCAAAGTCTGTGAGGACAGGAAGCCTTCTTTTTGCACAAGAGGTAATAGCTGCAGTCATATTTAGCTGAAAGTGTTAACCTGTTAGTGTGTCTGTGGAAATACAAACCAGCCTCCCCACACATCTGCCTGGCCCATTGTCTGTCAACAGTCATCTGTTGCCCATCCAAGGAGTCTGATAAAAGCTACTCTTTTCTTCCAAACACAGTGCACTAAAGAGTAAACCTCTGTAATTTTTAAATTACCTCTTATCAAGAAAAAAAGAATTATTCAGACTGAAAAGGCCTGTGTAAAAATTAACATTTTTGGCCAGCAAGGGAACTAGTCTCACACCCAGCAGTCAGGCCACTGGCTATCAAGATGAAACATAACTGGAGTGGCCCAAGGAAGTAGTATTAAAAGGAAGGTGAGTGGGCAGATAGATAAAACATCCTGTTCATGTTGAAGGTGTAGTTCATGACTAACATTGTCACAATGTTTGAGGGGGATGACTAAAAGGCTATACAAGATGGTTTTCAGGAGTGCAATCATCAGTCCTTTGTAATACAAACTGGACATGATGATTTACCTCAGTGAACAACTACTCTGCTGAAGTTTATCGGAGGCCAATGACTGCAGTGTGTGTAATGGCTCGAAACACTGATTCACCTGCCGTGACCAACCAGCTGGTGGCACTTCTAAAAGTGATCTTACAAAATCTCCAGCATTAGGAGACTTGGGACACGTATATAATACATCATTAGGACAAGCATCATGCATTATCTTTACATTCGAAAATAATTTTAAGTTGTGAGAGGTTTGCCCTTTTATTTTTTTCTTCCTGTTGCAATGAATTCTGAAAAACTGAGCTCATTATTTTAAGCTGCACACAACTGGTCCACTCAGCCACTTGGAGAAAATGCCCTCTATGACATCTGCTTTTCTTAGCCTCCAGACCACCCTGTATATTATCTGTGTGCAAATTTAGTTGTACCTTCACACAGCTGTCCAAAAGGAGGCCTAAGCCTCCTAGCAAAGCCTGGGTGCACCCTTCCAGAGGGCCTGGGCTACCATAGCCTGCCCAAAAAGTGCTAAAGCACTTAGGGAGTGAGGAGCACACACCCTATTTTCAAATGAATCCCAAATATACTGACTGACTCAACACACTTGAGCTGCTAAGAAGCATTACCTTAGGAGCCCACATCTCCATGGCTTTCCACTGATCTCAGATTGCTAAAAATATTTCCACTGACTGCTGATTTTGGCTGGAGTTAGCCTCCTTCATAGTAGTTGGTATGGGGTGATGTTTTGGATTTGTGCTGGAAGCTGTTGATAATTCAGGGATGTTTTAGTTATTGCTGAGCAATTCTTAACAGAGCACAACAGGGCTTTGCTGCCCCTTGCACTGCCCCACCAGCAAGGAGACTGGGAGTGCACAAATATCAGGGAGGGGACACAGATGGGATAGTTGGCCTCAGCTGACCCAAGGGATATCCCATACCATGTGGCTTCATGCTGAGCATTAAAACTAGCTGAGACTGCTGCTCAGGGACTGGTAGGCATCAGTCAGATGGTGGTGGGTAATTGCTGTCATTTGCATCACTTTTCTTTCTTGAGTTTTATTTTTCTCTCTGTTATTTTCCTTCTAATTACATCATTATTATTATTATTATTTTTATTATTATTACTACTACTATTACTACTATTATTACTACTAGTCCTACTTATTTTTTTTTCCTGTTATTAAACTGCTCATGTCTCAACCCATGAGTTTTCCCACTTTTACCCTTGCAATTCTCTCCATCTTTCAGGCAGGAATGAGCAGGCAGCTGTGTGGCGCTTGGTTGCTGGCTGGGGTTAAACCATAACACTGTTTCACAACAGCTGCATTCCTTATTAGCTGTAAGTCTTGGAACACCACTGGAGTGCAGAAGGCCCACCAAGACTGAATTTTTGTCTGTTTATCTTACTTTAAAGGTGATTTTTCAAGTAGGTGGAGAAAATCAGCAGAAGTAATCAACAGATTTTTCACAAATATGAGATTTATAAAAAAAACGAAGTGCAGAATAAATTACAGTTATTGACACAGTTCTGTCCTATTTCTACTGTATTCATTGTGATATCAGGAAATATCCTGTAACTCACTGGATAGACTGCTTAATTTTTGCTCTGAAAACACGTGGGTAAGTGATATACCTACAAAACTTCTTGCCTAGGTAACATTAATCTTAATGATTAGAATAATAATAATGGCTCTTAAAAGCTAGGAATAAACCCATTCTACCCATGATGCATACGATTTCCCCCCCCCCCTTGCTTTCCGCAAAACTGCAGTTATGACAATAGCATTATAAATCATTCTATTAGCCTTGCCTATGTAAAAAAATCTTCATGGTAAGTGGTATCCGTGCCAACTACCACAAAAAATAAAAAAGGCAGCTGAACTCTGCAGCAGCCTTTTTGGAAATTAGGGAAAAACTTGATTAGGTTTTTCTTATTTTATAATAAATAACATATTATTTGTGTAATATATTCCCAAGTGCAATAGCAAACAAGGTATTCTAAACACTTAATAGAAAGTAGTCCCTATCTGGCTTGTAAAAAAAATGTTCTGCCTTCCATTATTCATGTGACATCATGAAGGAAAAGTCAGGATATTAAAGTGGAGAATTAAATCAATAGTCCATCCCTCTGCAGCCTGTCTCCAGCAATGGCCCTGGCCAGATATCACAAAGGAAGGCATAAGATGTCACTCAGACCCAGTCTTGCAATAATCTGCTTATGGAGGAAGTTTCCAACTGTTTTCATGGAATTAACTGATATTATGAAGCACGGAGACAAAAGCATTTGGGGGTTTTATTTTCCTGCAGCTGATTTTTTTATTCTGCCTGAATATGTATCCTGCTAGGCCTCCTGTGCCACTGCTGCCCTGGGGCAATGAGTCCCACAGAGTAATCACACACTGCAAAATGAGCATGTGTTTGTTATTTATCACTGTCTAAAAGCAAACAGTTCCCAGCCTTTTATTCTCTGTTCTTGAAAAAATCTACACTTTCTTGAAGCCCTCATGCTCTCACTTGATATTACGTCCTCAAGTGGCTGCTGTTGCTAGTGTGGCAGGAGCAGGAAGGAGAATAGTGCTTAACCTGAGTGTATGTGCCACAAAACAACTCACAGGCTGTTTAGCTTCCTCACCTGCCTTATTACAACACAGTACTTTCTCTCCTCTTTTTACTAATGTAGGGCCCTGGCCAATGATAGGACAGTTTCCAATCAGAGCTAAAAGATCAACCAGGATATACTAAGCAAGGATTTACTAAACTAAATCTCTTGACAAAACATTTTTCCACTGACCACACCAATTTTGCCAAAACAGTTATTTTCCAAGCATGACGGGAGTGAAAAGAGGCTCCCTGCAGTCTCCACTGCCCAATAAAGATGGTAGTTTGGGAGCTTCACCTCTGGGGCAGGAGATCCATGTCCCTCACTAGTCCTCATCCCTCATGGTTGAGAATTGTGACTTGCAGCCTCAAATCAGATGCAGGTTTCTAGTTTTCTCATGGAAAACAGACTGGAGCAGAAGCTTGGCTGTCTCATCTGATTCCTTTGGCATTTCCCTAGTGAATGCATGGACATGGCACCTCTTTATCCCCATGGCTTTGGATACCTACTGGCACAGAAAAGGACCTTCCCTAGCCAGTGGCAAAACAGCAGGAGCTTTGGAGAGGGTGAAAAGAAGGAAGCAGTATGGGATGGGACAGAGACCAGGACAGCAGTGGATGAGAAGGAGAAAAGTAAGAGGGAGTAAGCCAAGAGGCATTACTGGGAGGAGAAAGGGAGGCAGCCCAAGAGCTCCTGGTCCCGGCAGCCCCCAGCAGTGCCTGGATCATCTCCCTACATGACTCTGTCTAATTTTCGCCCCATGCAGGCAAAGCAGCAGCTGTCAACTGATTACCTTGGAGCAAGCTGAAAATGTAGGAGGACTTGGCCTTTTACTCTTGCTCCTGGCTCTGCATGAGGTATGCAATCAGCTGTTAATGTCTCTCCCTCACATAGTTTATTCCTCTCCCCTGTTACTGTGATTACATGGAGCCCTGAGTTTGTCCTGCCCTCCTTGGGTAGCTTGGCTGCATCTCCCTGTATGCAGAGAGCGTGAGAAACACCCGTAAAACTCACTCAAAGCCTCCTCTGCCTCACCCCTGCAGCATTTCCGATGCAGAATTAAATCATTCCTCACAAGGAGAAGGCTTTGTGCGTGAGTGGCAGAGCAGGGATGGGGCTTTCTATCAAGCAGACAGACAGGAGGCTGACACCCCATTGCTTCACAGCCTAAAGCACAAAGACATGGATGGCAGGACAGACTGCAACTCAGAAAGGAGGATAGGGAAATACAGGTGTGGACTTTGAAAGAGCAACCCAAACCTACAGTGTGCTTCTGCCTGGGACAGACCACTCGCTTCCCAGATGGACTGTCAGCTGTGCCAGAGCATGCTGGGCCTCACCAGGGAATTTAGGCTTTTTTGGGGGGTAGGTCACCCAGCAGCATGGCTCTGCTAGCAAGGGATAAGAAGCATAATGAAAAGCAGATTTCTGAGGATCTGGGATTGCTTTACAATGGATAAGTTTTCCTCAGAGATATTTAAAAGGTCCAGCAGAGAACCCTGACCTGGTCTGGTGCAGACACAAGTAATTATCCACCCACACCTGGGGAGTACAATTGCAGCACCTGTTGAAGAGGCTTTATTTGCCCACATTGACTGAGCAGTGTTTGTGTGCATATGGAAATCAATAATTGACTCAGCTGCTCACTGAGACAGTAAGGCCATGGCTGTTCACATTGTAAAATAGGAGGCTAAAGTCCCTCCAGGTGTCAGGCACTTGCCTGTTTCTCAGGGACACTCTCCCACACAGCCTGCCCTAACCTGGCCCAGGCACAGAGGCCACCAGCTGTGAAGCTTGGTGCCTGGGTGCTCTGGAGCAGCTGCTCCCACTTCTGGAGCGAGCCCAAAGGAAAAGATTTGGGTTTTAGCATTCAAACCTGCCTTTGGGCAGGCTGAACTAACATGAAAATCTACTTAACATGCCAGATGCCACCAGTGCACTCATGGACCCAGCCAGTCAAGTGCAGCCACTGATGGGGATGTTCCTGTAATGCTGATTGCTGAGGGTTCGTTCTTCCCAGTAAAGTAAATGCAGCAACCCATAGCTTTCAGGCCAGGATACAGAACCTGCTTTCCTGTTTTGAAAGATTCCATCTGTACAGCTCTTTTGGTGGCTAAGGAGATTGAAAATCCCTCTAAGACAGGCTGTGGAGCTATCTCTGAGCACCCGCATTTCCTCACTTTGACAGGATGGATAAGCAAACAAATGAAGGGGAAGCATTTTTGCTCCTCACATGGGGAATATAACTAAACCAAGTATCATTGAGCTGTGAAAGGAATGGCTCCCTGACAGAATCCTTCAGTCTACAGTGCTGGCTGTGCCATTTCACATGAAACAAAAATTCATAGGAACACGTAATTTCCCTTTCTGTACACAAAATCCTGTGTCTCTGCTGGTAAGAATAATTTGGGAGCAGCCTTGCCACTGCTTGCAGGATAAAAGTCCATTAACTGTGCATTATATGCACCCACAATTTCCTCTTTTTGGGGCTGACTGGGTTTCAGGAGCACTCCTTTACCTGCCTGGAGGCAGTGTATAATTTCCCATGGGGAGTGTACAATTTCCCACAGATCACTGCTGATGCTGTGCCAGTGCTGCAAACCAAGGCTGCCCTCTGCCTCCCTGGGCTCTGCAGCACAGCATTGCTGCAGCCCACACCTCTGCTGCTGAACACGAGCCTTGGCGCACAAGGAGATAGAGGGGAATGGAGGAGGATTCTCCAGCCCCACGACTGGGCACTGAATGTGCCCCTTTGGAAACCTGCTCAGTGGGGACCGACTTGTGCTCCTCTGCCTGTCACTGAAGTTGTGCCTTTGGCAGACCCTGCACCTGCTCCATGGCAGGCCCCTTCCCTTAGCCGGGACATCTCAAGTTTCATCAACCTGGGCTAAACCCTTGGGGTCTGGGTGAAGGTGAGGAGGGCTGAATGGGAATGGGCCATGAGCTAGCCACTTGCTATGCATTCACCCCTTACATCAGCATTCCAATTAATAAGCCTTTACAGAAAGAAGAAAACTGCACCTTTAACAAAAGCCCACTGTTTACACTGAGCTAAGTGCTAAGTCTAAAGAGAAATGAAATTATTTTTGGTATCAGAGTAATGCATAATACATTCATTTAAAATAGCCTGCATAAGTAAAACTTCACAGAACTGACTGTGACATGTATAAAGAGATACCATGAGACTGTAGTTCTAAAGGATGGTCAGCTCATTAAAAACCCAGCATGATGGGAATCCATAGACCATTCTAGAGGCTGTATTGTCTTATTTGCACCACTCATGTTAAGCCATCCTTAAATTGCTCACTGCTGCATTCCCAAAAGCAGCTGGCAGGAATGCACCTTAATTGGGACTCTCCTTCTAAGTAGCATTATTCACTAGAGATGTGTTGATGGAAGCCAAGGAAAGGGGAAATTCTTACACTTGGTGACATTTGTTAGTGAGGGGAGCTTTTGCTGAAGTTAAACTTACAGTATTAGCTTGAGAAAACAAATGGGATTTTTGCAGAGGGACAGACTAGAGCCAGTGCCATTCACTGACATCAGTGGAAATTAGAGGCTCACAGCCTCCACGCCTTTGAGCTTCCTAGAGCTGCCTGCTGGAGGGTGATACAATCAGTTTCTGACACCTCAAGTTTCAGAAATTTTAGGTCAGTGCTTTGATGAGTTGAGCTTACCAGCATCCTAAGCCATGAAATTGTAGCCTCAGAAGTTTTTTGACTTATTGAATAAACTTTTATACAAGCACATAGATAATTGTCTGTTATACAGGCACATACCCCTCTTAATAATGAAAGTCCTTCAGGGACAAGGCATAAATCTGCATTTATACCACCTCCAGTTTGCCTTTGACCCATTGTCACGCAACAGGGCGTAAGGAAACAGTGCCCACTCCATCACACCTAAGTTTTACAAAAAGCAGTATGAATCGTGTAGTACTCACAGCACGGTGCCAGTGCTTTTCCTCTTGATCGTGAAGTGCGTGGAATCATCCGAGAACTCCACCTCATAGTTGGCTTCTTCAGCGGTAACCCCAGGGCCACTGATCTTGAGTGGGACTTCAAATCGCTGCTTGTTGGGGTCGTAGAGCTAAAGCAAGGTGAGCAGGGGGCAGGTCAGCTGAGCATGTGCTGCTTTGGTTAAATGGTTCCAGCCCTCAAGAACTCACCCTGAACCGGAGCCTGTCCTTTGTCTGGAACTCCACTTCCAAGACGATTGGGGAAATGTCATTTCCGAAGAGGGTCAAGGCCTGGCGCTTGTTCAGTGTGACCCTGCAGTAGAAACACATGCACCACGATCCCTCGATCTCCGGCTGAGACCACCCTGGGGCAAACTGGGGGAACCACCCAGCTACTCTGTGTCAGCTCTTTAAAAATAAATCATAGACTTACTGACACAAATAATCCCTGCGGTCACTTTAGGCCCTCCTTCACGTTAATGGACAAAACAGGGGCCACCAAAGGAAGGAGACCTCATAGTTCCCTGGGACACAGCTGCCAGGGTGGCAGAGTGACCACTCTGTGCCTGCACCTGGTTGCCTCCCCTGAGGTGTGGTGAGAGCAGAAGCCCCAGCTTTATGGCATATGCACAGGGAAAGGTGTCCCTTAGCCTCCCTGACACGCGTGTATGGGAGCCGCTTGGGGAAAGTCTTGGGCGAGAGCGCCCGGGCGGCAGCGGCGGCCTGGGGCAGCGGCGGCCTGCAGCGCCCAGGGAGCCACACGCACTCACCTCCAGCCTTGGGCCGTCTCCTCGACGTTCCCACTCCGGGCGTAGCCGTAGGGACTGTCCTCAGGGAAGAAGCACCAGGGAGCGTTGGGCACGTCGCTGGAGCACCAGGTACAGCCCCGCGCCTCGCAGGCCTCCCGGGAGGCGCCGGGCTGCGGGTGGCAGTCGATGCGCCTCTGCACCGCCACGGCTCCCGGGCACTGCTCCTGCTCCGAGCCCAGGCACCCGCCCAGGGCTGCAGCCGGGAAAAGCCGTCAGAGCAGCAGAGAACCGCGGTAAAAAAAAACCCACAGCACTGCAAACTTCAGTTACTCTTTCTTTTTGGATGTGCTTTCTCCCCGTCTTAGGGCTAGGAATCATGATCCCTTGGAGGAAGATGATGGCAGAGCAGCTGTCTGCTCATAACGGAGCAAGAGCAACAGCCACTTTCTTTTACAAGCCGAGGCAGTGGGTCTTATTATTCAGCACTCAGAGCTGCCTGTGCTCAGCTGAAGCACGACTTTTTGAAATACTCATAGAAAGTTAAATAGTGTAATGAAGCTGCTGGTGAGAGCAACACTGCAGGCTGGCAGAACAGGAGGGATTCTTCAGTAAGGACTGCAATCAGTATTAAAATGTTACGTTTTCTGTATATTTATGTTATACACAGATGTTTTTTTATCTACAGAGATAAAAATATGTGATAAGCAGCATGCACTTGTATGATATAAATAGAAAAACACTCAGTATATGTTGAGTTTCTTTTCTGTCTTGTACGACTACCAAATCTACGTAGCATTAGTAGCTTGTGTTAATACAGGCACGGTAATGAGTAAAGGGATGATGCCAGCAGTAAAAGAAAAGGCATATATTAGTCATTCACAGAACCATCATGAAAAAAATAACTCTTAGTAAGGTGCTAAATTTTCCCGTTTTACAGCTGCAGGTCAAGCCCTCTGCTTGAGAGCCTCCCAGGAGCAGGGGGACCACAAGACCAGCTTCCGGCTGTGCTGACAAACTGCTGTTAGCAAATATTCTCAGAGAGAGCAGGCGTATCACAGGCAGCATACTTATTTTGAAGTTAATTTATGTCATTTTAGTCATTACAGCAATATTCAAGGATTAAATCTACTTGAACGATAATTGCCCTTTTCTACAAAATGACTAATACCTCTGCTTTATTTATTTTATTTTTTTTCATGTGGACTGTTGTGTGCTTGAAAGCCTAAAACACGATTGTTGATGCAGTCTGGGTTTCTCCACAGAAAGAATTCTACAAGCAGATGTGCACAAGCAGTAATTATGGATACTGGAAAAATTTACAGAATTAAACAGTGGATTTTCGCTAGAGAATGCCATCATGCTGCAATGCCAGAGTTGATTTCCAAGTGGTGGATATGAACACAGAAAAGCAGGAGTGCCATCTACTTTGCTTTTTTGAGAAAACTCTCATGCCCCTTTTATACAGGAACATCTGACACTCAGGTCTGATGCTCCCAGGCTGCTCAGCAGAGCTCACTGCTCACTGCCACAGTGCCTCATTATCATCTCCTAGAGGCTGGAATTAACAGGAATTATCTGGCTGTTAACCTTCACCAGCTGCTGGGCAGGCAGGATTGGTTTCCACCTCTGTTTTCTGGGGCAGAGTCATGTCTCATGAGCCGACTGCTCTGTCCAGCACTCACCCCCTCGTGATGTATCACATAGAAAAACTCTAAATTCTTATCCTTTTTTTAATTTAAAGCATAGTAGGAATATGAGCATCCTTCTGCAATCCCTCAATTATTTCTTCTTGGAGCACAAAATAAACTAAAACCATCACATCATCTTGGTTTGGGGTGTGTTTTCTAGTAAGAGTCAAATGCAGCATTAGCATTTTCATTGCTGAAATAAAAGAGTATGACTGAACAGACTACAGCTGATTATTAATGTTGTATCATTTTACACAGGATAGGTTTGTGGGAGACTTTTATGAACTAATTTGTATTGTAAAATACTTTCAAAATGCTTCTTATGAATGATATTTGAATGAAAAAGCTAGTTCAAGGGAAAAAACATTCCCCCTGCAGGAGCCAAGAATTTTCTTTCATTTTTTCTCCCATTAATGCAAAGCTTACATTTTCCAGCAAATTTTAAACACAAAGACTTGCAGGTGTGAGCAGCTGAATAAGGCTGTAACCTTGTTCATCCCTTGCTCCTGGATTTACTTCTATTGTAGTACAAACATGATAGCAGCAAGCGGGAAGATAGAATTTTCCTTCCCAACTTTAAAAAATTATTCTAAAACCATAATTTTCACTGTATTTACAGCCCATGTCTGTAAATGTACAAAGAAGACAAAATCCAAACAGGCAGTTGAATATATAGCTATGGCTCCTTGCTGCTGTTCCATGATAATTTCCATGGGAACAAAAGCTAAAGCAAGGCAGTTGGAAAGATATACATGAAAAATAATCCTCATAGATTTTTAAAAACCTTGACTTTAATTTTGAAAAATTAGATTAAAATTAAGGCATAAGGAAGGAACTGAAATATTACCACAGAGTTTTTAATTTAATAGTATTAGTATTTACATTTTGGGTTCATCCATACATTTCAAAGGCATTTGCTGCAGAGGTTCCTTCCTCCAGCAACAAAATAATGTGTATTTTCCCTTTACTATGCTATGGACCAAATTAACCTCTGGTATGCTGGGGTAAAAATTCCAGAAAAAAAACCTAACAAAGCAATAGGTAACTTTCAGGAGCTGAATGATCCCACTGATTCCCTTTTGCCTGTGCTGGTGCCCAAGTGCTGAATACACTGTATGACTGGGTCGTATCTGTAAACAAGCCAGCTCTGTTGTCCTCCCACAGTCACCTCAGGTGGAGTCAGTGCCATGCCTGTTCTCTCCTTTTACATAGAAACAGTCATGTCTTTTAACAACTCTTTTATCGTTATCACATTTATATTTTGCTTTTGAACCCTACGGCAAAATACATATGTGGTGTATTTACCTGCAAGCACAGCAGCCAAGAAACACAGGCTCCTCATCCTTGCCATCAGTGAAGGAGGACTTCTGCAGGCAGTCTGAACCCTTTTATACAAGGCAGGGGCACGATAAGCACTTGCTCTGACACACAATCAGAAGCATTGCAAATATTTTCTCAGCATTCATTTCTTTGATGAGATGAATTGTAACAGATGACCTTGTCTGTATCTAAGCAGATAAGATCAGATACAGTCCAATTTTCCCACACACTTTGCTCAACTTCTGAATTCCAACTTTGAGAGGAAAACATGATTTTCCCATGACTTCTTAGAAAATGAAATTTTCAGAGACCACTTTTTTTTTTTCTTTTTGACACAAACATATTCAGGCAGTAAGAGTCCAGTGCTTAACTTTTTCTGATTTCATATTATCTTTTGTCACATATGTGGATTTACAGCACAGATGAAGTTTGGAGAAAAACAAACAGTCAAAGAATTCTCCATTAAAACAAGACACTGATACTGTGACCTTTACAAAATGACATTTTTCTTCCAATTACTTGATGGCAAGAACTTTCAGAGCAAAGGTGTGAAAGCTTTGTACTACGGTAAGTCTTGGTTTAGGTGGAATAACTTTATGGAAGGAAAAAAATTAAATATTTTTATGAATACATTAAGTAATATTGGTGCTTATCAGGAGATAGGCCAAACAAGGCATATGCACTGCCAAGCTTCACTGGAGAGGAACATCGGCAGCTCAGGCCATGGCCACACAGCCCCATGTGGTCTGTCAAGAGTTGAGCAGCTGGACAAAGGGAGGCTTTTGCTAGGTCTGCAAGGGCTTTTGTCCTGCAAAACACAATATTCACATGAATCTTACACACACAGCCATGAGTGTTCAACCCCAAAACCAGGGGTCAAACCCAAAAGCTGTTAGTATGCTTGACACAACACCTGCTGGGTCAAGAGGAATGGGGACCCTCCATCATGCAAAAAAAGCCTCTCACGTGAGTCTTGCATGTGAATCCACTCTCCACTGGGAATTTGTTCAAGGTTGTGATATAGTCCCAAACAATTTGTGTGTACATCCTTTGAGTAGCCAAAAAACATGATAGACAAACACTAAGTGGTAGTGCTGCTGCTTACTTTAACTAATTTATACATTGTTTTTTAACAATATATATCATTCATCACCTGTTTCTATCAAAACTTGGAACACATTGGTAACCTCAAATTACAAGAAATATTTTCATCTCCTTTCAAGCTGAGCACAGATGGAAATAATTCCACCAAGCTCAGTATGAGGCATCAGATCTTCTCTTTGTTTGACAGCTCATATGCAATAAGGTGTCATCTCATAGGAACAGGAGGCACCTGCTTCATTTTTTGTCTGTACTGTACTAAGTGTGAGGGAATGCCCCCAGGGTTCCTAAGTACTATAATAACACAAATAATGGCCAAGGAGAACACAGACGTGGGATATGAGAACAACGTATGGGCTACAGTGCTCACCAAGCTACTCTACTGCACTGTGGAAAATTGTGGGGTTTATATTTCAACACCTTTGCAAGGGAAGTCAGTTTTTTATAAGGAAGTATGATGGACAAGGCAAAAAAGCAGTTCACATTCACATCTTTATTTGTTACCTACACAAGCTATAATTTAAAGACTGATATTTTCTGAAAAATAAAAACAAAACAACCAAAAAAAAAACCTCAATATCCAAACACTGTTTCTGAATCTACATAAAATTTTAAAATTTGCAGAATTTACAAATTAATATTCAGAGCATTTGGGTAAATTATACATCCTCCCTCAATATCCAGGTTCCAAGAGCTTTAAAAGTCATACAGGCACAAGATAAGATATTTTCTTTATACAACCATCTATTTACATAGCTTTTTCCAATATACGTGGTTCAGTTCTCAAAGTAACTGCCAAGGTTTGCAAAACAGTGTATTTAAAATACATTTAGCAGCATATAAAATTAGGTAAAAAGGAAAGACAATTTGCTTTAAAAAAGAAAATGTGAGATGATAGAAACAAATCCGTAAGAAAAATAGATTAAAATATATTTGTCATGACATTAAGAACACCTAGTTATTGCAGAACATAGGCAAAACACAAATAAAACATAGCCATTTGTGGGCATTTGAGTTCTAGTCCTGAGCACAGAGTATACACAGCTGCACAACTTTGGTCAACACAGATTATATGCTATCAACACACAAATCATATGGCATTTGCTGTTAGCAGGATACAGCCATGTCAGGTAGATGTATTGTTAACAGCTTCTTCCCATCTATTATTCACTCCACTTTCCTAACAACAGTGTAAGTGACCTTTAAAGTCCTCAAACTGCCTCTCATGATCAAAGGCTTATTCCTGGGACACATTCCTTTCCCTGTTATCCTAAAATGCAAAACAGCTGATCATACTTGTGAGTGAAATACAGCAGAGCACTTTTGTTATATATTTCAGGTTATAATTTTGAGATGGTCATTAGAGAAGACTGAATTCCAGTTAATTTAAACTGCAAGTATTACATATGCACACAATTCAGCCATAATATATAGAGATACATGTGACTGTTGAGACTCAAGCATGTTACCAAGAGGTTATTAAATACAGTACATATTTTAAGGACAGCAGGTCTAGTGGAAGAGTTCACGCATTTTCAGTCCATTCCAGTCATCAGTGTTTACTAATAAACATGCAGCTAACTGCATAGAGTGCACCTCAAATTGATTAATGCATTCCTTTATCCCCTGTAATTTCAATTACTGGCAAGATCTTCACTTGCATCTCCTGTATCTGAGATCTGTCCATCTATTATATTTCGAGCTTTCCAGATCCTCACAGTGCGATCACTGAAAATCAAAACAGAGCAGTATTAGTGTAATGACACTGGGGAAGGAGAGAGGGCGAAGCAGGAGGCAGGGGAAGCTTCCTTAAAAGCTTGAGTGTCTTATTCAGAAAGGTATTGTTGGCAAAATAACAGCTCTTTAATGGACATGCAAGGGTTATTTCACCTCTGGGAGACTTTGTAATCTAACATGTACTGCACTAAAGATTCCCTAACCTTATCACAGCACTGGCTATAACCTTTAACCATCTAAGAAAGTATAAAGACTTTATGCCTAAGGAAAGTAAAGAGGTGTCAGTCTATTAAAAGAAAAAGTTTAAAAAGCGCAGAACCACAAGACAATATGAAGTCCTAACTCTCCAACAAAAAATACCCAACAAATCCAAACCCATTTGCAAGGTGTTAGATAGCATATACCAGTGAGCTGGCACTTAGAAGCCCAGACTGTAGGTTTGTACTTTTGGAAAAAAATCACTATTTACAAGATTTTAAAGTATGTGAAAATAAAATATCACACAGAATGTGTTACAAAACTCTATTGCAATTTAAAAGGAAAATAGTTAGTCTTATTAAATAGCAATTTATTCCATGAAAGGGAAGTTATGAATTTCTCATAAACATTAACTTGAGTGACTAGCCAACATTGATTCATATATTCCTCACAACCCCATCAGAAGAAACCAGCAGGCAGAGCAGACTTTGTGACAGTTATAAGTGTTTTCTGACTTATGCCTTCATTTCACTGTAAATTGTTAGGAACACTCTGAATTTTTTAGACCTTAAGCCCACTGCTAGAAATACCAAAAGGGTGATTTTTTTTTTTTTTTAATGACAAAAATAGAATGAGTTTCCGATGCATGTATGTTGTAAATGGATTAATAATGTTTAGGTAAAAAGAGACAAGCTTTGACATCTCTACCCCTACCTATTAGTGCTTAAACATAAAACCTGACCACCAAACATGAAAACTTGGCAACTTTGAAATCCTGCTTTGACTCAGAAGACTTGCTTTTAATTCAGAAGGCCAGAAGCTTCCACAGCTGGCACACAAATGTAACACATCAGCTTTCAAAGTTCCTGTGCTTAGACTACACCACAAAGAGGCTCTGTTGCCATCTCCTGCACATTCTCCATAACAAGGTATTTTTCTTGGTCAATTCCCCTGAGGTTTCAGGTCCTCAATTTGCTCACTTTTACTAAGGAAACAAATATTCAGATCAAGGGGTTTACAATAAAATAGGATGGCTTGCAAAGCTTCTGTTGTATGCCAGCACTTAAAAACAAACCAACCAACAAATCACAGCCATGTACCATGGCTTTTAGGAAAACTTGCACAGGTCAGGAATGAGTCCTACCAGGAAATAGTCCAGCTGTAGAGAAAAGCTTATAAAGTTCTCACGAACTGCCAAATTCTCCTTGCTATCCTGTCGATCAGTGGTCTTCAAACTTTTTCTGATTGTGCACCCAGACCACTAAAATTCTTTTAAGCCCACACTGCCGTGGATATTTATTAATTATATACATGTACCACTGAATTCTAATAATTCATTCCACCACCCCACTGGGTCATCCCCTGGGGTGCAAGCACCCCACTTTGAAGATTACTGTGATAGATATCAGCACTGAGGGGCATGGACTGGTCTCCTGATACTTTCTATGAAGTGACTTACACATGTCCTAAACACATTTGCATGGACAGAATTCTAGAAGGGGACACAGAAAAAAAAAATCATGGAAAAGAACTCACTCTGCTGCTGTAAAAATCTGGCTGGAGTTGGTGCAGATGGCATTTATAGGGCTGTCATGTCCCTTCATCTCCCCAATGGGTGCAAAGGTATCCACGTTCCAGAGCTTAAGGATGCCTCCCCTACAGCCGCTGAGCAGAACCGGCACACTGGGCACCAGGCCGAGAGCACAAACCCAGTCTTTATGAGCATTAGGAACTTGCTGAAAGAGAAGGTAGACAAGTCTCACAGGGCTGCAAAAAATTGCAGAGGAACAAGCACAGAAGTGGAAAAATCCCAAGCTGTAAGCCTGATTCCTGTCCTGTGGCACTTTTACTACATGGCTCTGGGTAGCTTCTGCACCTTTAGAGCAAGGAGAGTGCTAACTCCCAAAAGTGTTTCTTTTTGTGAAATAGTACTGCAAAACAAGAAGAAAATCTCATATGCACAATTGACCTAATGGGGAACAGAAATACGTTCAGGATAATGCAAAGTCTGCAGGTTTTCAAATGCATATTTGAATACTTTTTTGAACATATGGTCTCTGTATATGCTTCTAGTCTGTAAAACTGCTATAAAACACATTAAAAAAAAAAAATACTGCACAAAAATACACCAGGAAGACAGAAGCTGTTTCTGCATTTACCTTCTTTCTTTCTTCTTTTTCCACTACACATTATAAATTGATTTTGTGATGTTGCACTTCACAGAAACACATCCATTTTTTATTGAGGATGAGCACTAGCATTTTAGTTCTAACTCAGAAAGCAAAATGCTGCACAGACCAGCTGAGAACAACATCCTTTTGTAGTTCTCAAATTTATTTGAACTAATTTATTTGTTCTCACAAATAAATACATGGGGAAAAATAAAAATATGGGGAAATAATAGCCCAAATTTGTTGTCTTTTGGGGATACCAAAAGTGGCTTTTCTTCAGTTCCATTTGGTAAGAATTGCTCTACTTTACTCAAAATGGAATACATTCAGCTTTCTAGGATCACCTTGGTGTTTCATCTATAATATACACAGCACTGGTAGTCTGGCTTTGCAGCACTTCGTAAAACTGGGAGGGGGCATGGTTGTGGTTCTTATAAATCCCAATTTTGTCACAGCAGGGTTTTGTGACTTGGGATGTGTAACACCAAGAGAAGAAGATGATCTCCAAATCCTTTTGAATAGCATGTTTGTTAAGGGATTGTCATCAATTATAGAGGATCAGACCTGGTCAACATGTATGCCAAACCAGGACCTCTGATGCAACATTAGCATTTGCTGTAAAACAGCTTGGCTCTGTTTCAGGTTTTGGTTGCTGGATAGATTAAGGAGAGCAGCTGTTCAATCTGACCTTGGAGGTTTCGAAAACTCAGCTGGGCAAGGCCTTGAGAAACCAGACCTAACTACAAAGTTGGCCTTGCTTGGACCAGCAGGACAAATTCACATTGTGTGACCTCCAGTGGGCCCTTCCACCCTGAATTATCACATGATTAGCAAAGTAAGAGCACTTCCCATTCCCTGAAAAAGACAATGAACAAAAATTATTTATATTCTGTCAAACGCTTCAGTCTCACCTCCTTGAAAATCATACAGTGTTTTATAGAAATAAAAAAAAAAAAAAAGTGTGAGATTATTCTTATCAGGTTCTACTTTTAAAACCAACAACAGGGGAAGGCAAAGTAGAGAAATTATGAAATGCACATATACCAAAAGGAAAGCAAGGAAAGTGATACAACTAGTCCAATTTACATACTCCTTCACCCCTAATCCTGCACTCTTTCTGATGTTAAATTAACTGCAATAGCAAAAATGCATATTGCATAATATTTTAATGAGCCTAAAATGCAAGAGTGAAGACACTTTTTACAACTTTAATGAAGTCACTCTGAGAATACAAAATCGTTCCAGTGCCTGTGATTTTGGTACAAGCTGCTTAGTACATTTTTCTGGACAGACAGATGTGAGGGCAGGTGTCCCAATATGGCCAAGTGAAGATTTTCTGTAAGAAGCTAAATTTATGAATCCTTATTTTAACTGTGAAATGTTTGTAGTATTCTGAAAAGGAACTGGAACTGAAATGGATGATTTTGAATGAAGGTCAAGAAAGTTTATATGTCTCTGGAATACTAAGTATGCCTATATAGAAATTTTCTTTTTAAAGTAGACAGTCCATTATTTTCTCATGTCCCAATACTTTAAAATTCTATTTGTTTCCTTGCTATCAGTCTGCATATTAAATGCATGCTCCTCCTTTCCCTAAAATTTATTGCAAAAACAGCACTCTCCTAGTATTTGTTTTTCTGCCTTCCAGTTCTCACTCTGTCTCAAGTTAAATAATCACAACTATACCTCAAGAACCTCTCATAAGACTTAGAACAGATCAGCTTACAGCAGGTAGGCAAAATCAAAGTTCTTCATGCCAAACAAATTGCCCATTCCCTGGATTTGAGGTCCTTTTACACCCACTCCCACTCCCTTTTTTTTCCTTTTTACATAAGAAAAAACATACAGCAAATGTGTTCTGACAGCAAGCATTATTATGAATTACATAACATATGCACTGTAAAAGGAGATGAATCTAAGACTGGGTGAGGTGAGATAGGCTGTGAAACCTCTTCACAAGAAAATATTCTGTAGCCTGATCTAAAGTATTGTTTCTCATTAATGAGTTCCCAATCCAAGATTTACTAACTTGTCAAAGACAAGTATCCAATGATTCCAGTCACAGAGGCAAGTGCTGCTTTTATTCTGAAGCAGAAAAACAAACCCCACATACTCAGAGCTAAAACAGGATAACCACTTCATCAGAATTTCCTGATTCTACATGCACAGAAGAGAAAAGCAACTGCATGTAAAGATCAAGTACATTATTGATTTTTCTTAGTCAGTGCTCTACGCCTTCCCTATTAAAAGCACCAGCGTCTATGTGAATAGTCATTGTATGAGCCTGAACATTAATACAGCCTGAAAACAGTTCTACAGCAGCTCAAGATTTTTTCATTACCTGAAGAAGGTCTTTCTGAGACAAATCCCATTTCTTAATTCCATTATCTCTTGATCCACTGAAAAGGTTATCTCCCATAATAGCAAGTGCTTCAATGCCATCATAATGAGGAGGTTCAAAATTGTGTGTAGGACTTACACTTCCAAGAGCCCCTTCAGTCACATCAAACATCTAAAATAAATAATAAAATACGTTATGTGAAATTTTCTGCCATCTAACCTGCTTGAAAGTCATGCAGCAAATAACTTTAGGGAAAAAACTTGCTAAGTCTTATTGCAGGCCATTGTATTGTGATGTATATTTGACAGAATTTATCTACCAGAACCACTCCTTTCCCCTCTTCCAGTTCTTGCCTGTAGTGGGAATACTCCACTGCCTTCAGAGAAGACTGCTCTGGGAAGAAGTACTACTACTTGAATATCATATACACAGTAGCTTCACAGGAAGGGCCCATATATACCCTGTGTATAGTAGTTTCTCTGTGGCTAGAGAAACAAAGCTCATGAGTGAATTTGGGAAACGTAACTCACACTGGAAGAACTGCACAGGTAAGTAGCTGCAGAAAGAGGCATTAATATCTTTTACTGGACAAGTGTTGGTAAGGGTACTATTACACACTGATGCTATTCATGGACTAGACACACCTTCTCCTTGCCCATTCTCCAATAATGGGGTTTTAAAACAGACTTTTTAAGTAAGGTTGTTTTAACAATTTAAGCCATAATCAATTCCATCAGGTCTTTGTTCCTAGAGCTGCAGTGTAAGCAATTCTGATTAATTTTGCATTGTAGGGAGCCAGAACTCACACAGTGAGACTGAGCTGAAACAACAGATGAGCTGTAACTTTTTAAACCACCAGCTCTGTTTCACAAGCAAATGTCAAACTTCATCCTCTATTATTTGCTTTTTATTGGTCTTTTAGAATGAATAAGCTTGACAGTAGAAAAGGGAGAGCTTGGTAGTGTAAAATAATACCTTGTGAGCTAAAGGAATTTTAAAAGTTACTGCATTCAATTAACATGCATCAGTTCCAATTGTAACAAAAAATTTAATGATAAGCCAGAAAAATCAGGTACCTAGAGGTGACTAATATTACTGACTCAGTAGACAAGACAGTAGTTTCCTGTGGCATGACAGTATCTGTCACCTGAGCTGGCAGCCCAACAGACGTACCAATTCAGAGAACCACAGATAGTTAAGGGGTTAAAACTGACCTTAAAGATCATCTAGTCCCAACCCGTCTTTGGTGGCAGGGACACCTCCCACTATACCAAGCTGCCCAAGGCCTTATCCAGCTTGACTTTGAATACTGTCAGCATTGGGGAATCCACAACCTCATTGGGCAGCCTGTTTCAGTGTCTCACCACCTTCACAGTGAAAAATTTCATCTTAATATCATAACCTAAATTTCCCCTTTTTCAATCTGTACCCGTTACTCCTTGTTCTGTCACAACAGTTCCTGATGAAGAGTCCCTCTCTGGCTTCCCTGTAAGACCCCTTCTGATATCGGAAAGTTATGGGGTCTCCACATAACTTTCTCTTTTTTGGGCTGAATGGAAGCATCAAGAATTTGTAGACAGCTGCACTGACTATGCAAATACAGACAATTTATACTATCCAAAGTGGATAGTATACCAAAGTTGGTCCAATTATGCACCAACCTCTCAGGCAGTTTTTTGCATCTGCCACAGCGCATAGCCAAGCATCCCAGAATTGCAGAATAATATGAAAAAAAGAAAGCCCAGCTCAGTGAGAAAGCTCACACAGGTTCTGGATCCTGCTCCACCCCCAGCTGTGTTCATACACTCTTTCCAGTGTGTGAGAAACTCTTTCCAGTGTGTGAGAAGAACAGAACAAAGAGTATCCGCACACAACAAAGTGGTTGTTATGACAAGCCAGGGTTTCTTGCTCATTCTGTATTTGGCCTCATGCATCACACCTTCTTTGCAGTGTGAAGGTCAGCTTTAGAGATGATGTACAGTTACCCAAGTCTGGTGATTTGGGTGTAGCCCTGAGAAACAGGAGCTTGTGGGTTCAAACAGCCACTGGCCGAGGTGAGCCAAAGGAAAAAAAAAAAAAAAAAAAAAAAAAAGAGAAAAAATAACCCCTTCCTCCCAAAAAACAGAGTCTGTATCCTTGAGTGAATTAATCACAATTCTGAGAAACAGAAAAGTATATTGGCCATCTTGGCTGAGAAGTGCTGACCTTGCTGTCTTCCCCACTTCAGAACACAGGTAACACTTCAGAAAGAGCCTGGGCTAAACCCTGGACTCTGTTATGTGAGAAATACACAGGGTGACTCTGCTGAAACAATTAGATCTGCACACCAAAACAGAGGCACTGACTTAAGGTACTTTCAAGAGCTAAATGTTACCTAAAAGTAGGTGTTACGAATATTGCTCCAAGACTTTGTACACCTAACATCCGATTTAATGGGGATTAAGAAAAAACTTAGAGACAACCATGCATCCATCTTCCTCAGTGAATCAAAAAAGGCACTGAAGTGGTAAGTGTTTATTATTACTGAATATTATTCATGATCCATGACCGGTGAAATAATTTTCATCCTGGCTATCATGTTTTGAATGTGCAGATATAAGCCACTTCTGCTGAAGCCTGCATCCCATGCTGATGTGTCAAGCTAAAATATGCAAATACTAGCAAATACCTATATAAAGGTTTACCTTTATATAATGATCCTTTGAACCAGTGACAATAAGATCTTGTCCATTGGAAATCTGATCGACAGTAAGGCACATAACAGGACCCTGGTGACCGGTTAACTTTCCTGTAGACTGAAATCTTAAGGGATAAGGGAAGAAATGAGGATTCAGTCATTCATATATCCAGTACAGTCCATAGCACATTTTCTGACAGAATGGATCTCTTTATTTCCCTGTCTCCAGTACTCATTCTCTGGTTTACATATATTCCAGTTTTCATATCCATGGATAAATATTAAATCTACATTAAATACAACAAAACCCCTCTATTTGTGCAAAATAAGAATTAAAACATTTTAAAGTAAAGATGAATCAGTCCCCTCCCAAGTATTTTCTGTATTTTGAATGCACTCTTTGGGAGCAGGTTCTGTTTGGAAAAGTGTAATTATAGTGCAGCTATCATAATCCCATTTTATATTACATTACTTCCATTGGTTTCCATCATCTCATCAACAATTACTAGTCAGGATTCCCATATTCACCTTACAAGAGTGTGTTCTGTAGCACCTGTCAAACAAAACCTTGTGTTTTTCCAGTCATTTTACTGAGATAATTCACCACAAGCTTAACACATGAGAAAATAATTATCTCAGTAAACACCACAGATAGATTAGCTGATCTCTAACTGACACCATATTTTGCCCAGGTATGGACATTACCATATAGAAGAAACACTTCACTGACTCTTTCATGTGCACAACTTTGCTGCCTATGCACATGTAACCACCTAAAGAACATTCTCTTTGGCTGGTGTTCAGTACCTTTTCAGGTCCCACATCCTCACTGAGTTTCCAGCAGCTGCATAGAGGAATGTGCCAGTTGGATTTAGTGCAATTTGATTGATCTGGTTCTCTCCAGCCGGGATAGCAACTGTTCTGTTGGTACTTCCTGAACACATGTCAGCAGGCATAGCTTGGCCTGAAGACCTGAGTATAGAGAAGGAGGAGAAAAAGGAAAAAATATTAAAAAAAATTAAAAAAAAAAAATCTGTATTTTGTTTGCCATACTTTGTATACTTTCTAAAAACAAACCTATTTCACCGAGCAAAATAGGCTATAAGCCAATTATGAATACTGAACATCTGATAAAACTCTATATGCAAATTTTTTTGTGTTCCCATATATTTCTGGTGCCCCATACTGACTTAGCCTGAACATGTAAAGAAAGCTTCCATTCCCAACAGTGTACTTATATTACACTGTACTGCAATATTGAATTAAATATAATAAGTAAGACTCATTTGAATGCTTGACATCTGAGGTTCAGCATACTCACGTCAATGTCCGAATGCACTTTGCAGAATCTCTGATGTCCCACACCTTGATATAGGAGGTTGAAACTGTGAAGACCAGGCTAGTGTAGTTGCAATATTTAATAGAAACTACATTATTTGGATGACCCCCTAAAGACATAATCTCTTGTCCAGTTACCAGATTCCAGACTTTGCAGGTACGATCTAAAGACAAACAAAAAGGGGGAAAATATTAACAATAATAAAAAAACCCTGAAAAATCACATTTTTCCTAAACTCGGTTAATCTTAAAGAAAGTACACACATTTGCACTCATACACTTTCGTCTGTTTCTGTAGACACCACAGAAAATCAGCTAAAGTAGGTCTTAAAAAATACACATAGGCATCCATCCATCATCACCATCAAAACTAAGCAAGTTTAATCATTAAATGTGCATTCAAGATCTGCCTATTAGCTCCCAAAGCATTTTAAAAGGATAAAAATCTCCAGGGAAGTGAAAATACAGACAATTTAGAGGCTGTAAAGTGTGGATGATAGATGAAGAGAAGAATCCAATTTTTAATTCAAAAATTCATTATCAAAAACATAGCTCAGGACAAGTACTGAGGCTTATTATGGCTGAGTTCTGACTGCCACAACTGAACTACAAAGGTGAGAAGGGATCCAAACTCTCCAGTGGATTGGGGGCCTCACAGTCCCAGTAGAGTGCTTTAGTCACTGTTTTGATTCCCAAGCAAAGGAATTAAAATACTGCAACCTTTTATGTGTTGAAATCTCAAATGCATAGAGGATTTCAAGAAATCTACAACACTACTGGTAAGAACACAACTCTTCTTGCTGCACCATGACTGTATCACTCCATGTATTTTAGACATACATGTACTGGAAGGATGAAGAGAAAGCTACATGTACTTCATGACTCTAGTTGCAATAGCATCAAGCTAAGTATAGCAAGACCTGTCTGCCACTTTAAAACACCAGGTACCAAGATCAAAGGTCTACAATGCACATGAGAGCTTATTGGCAGTTCTGAATTTGTCTGCAAGAACTATGATGTCAGTGAGCCGAGACTTTCTGCCTCAGCAACAATTTCCAAAAGATTTAAACTTATTTAATTAAACAGCTGTCTACATTCTTGAGTAAAACTGTAATTGGTAAACTCGCCTCAAAAATATATATACAGGAAAAATTCTCCCATGTTTAAGAAGCTAGGATATGATTTCAAAAAAGTAAATACCTGCAACATCTACAAATATCTGTTAAAAAAAAATTACCAAACCTTTAGAATACAATTCTAAATGTAAAATAAAATTTTAAAACATGCCCTTTTTTCCCCTCACATAGCCACTAAATTCAAAATCTCAACAGAAATCAACTAAGTAGTATTTACAAAATCTAAATCAATGTCTTTTTTTGCAATTGTATATACTTGCACAAATGTTGAAATGTTAGCTTAAAACTTGAAGGATGAAAAGTTTGCCAACTCACTCAAAGTGTGTGATTTGGTATTTTTAACAGCCAGCTAGAAGAATAGCCACAGACACCATACCTGAATATTAGCATTGGAAGACCTGCATTTGATGGGATTGTCAACTATGCTAATAGAGGGATAAAAGGGATGTCCTGAAATTTCAAGGCTTATCATGAAATATATTATTTATATATTTATTTAATATATTATTTTCATATTTATTATATGAGCTGGTGAAAAGGAGAGTCTCCCTGCCAATAGGTATTAACGTCTTCCCAGCCACTCTAGTTCATCTTAGCTTTGATACTTTCAGAAAAAAAGAGTCAGCCATAGTTTCAGCTGCACAACTAAGACTGTAACAAATCCTTTGCTGTAAGTGCTTTATGTGAAAAAGCCCAGAGAAGAATCATAACATACAGAAATCACTCTTTGGGCAATATTAAGATAGGTGTTTGTGAAACGCAATCATTGAGCTTTGGTGGCCTCTGGTGGTATCAAGCCAAACTGAGCAATGACAATGGAAATTCACTTCAGCCAGGATGCAAATGTTTCTTCAAAACACTGTTTCTATCAGTTTGAGAAGTTTATAGAGCGACTGCAGCTTCCAGTAAGGAATTTAAATTCCAGGCCCCTCCCACAACTGCCATACAGTTCTTATAGCAACAAAGGACAGGCAACAAGATGCACAGAGAGAGCAGAAGACATCCTCAGATGAAGAGGATAGTTCAAAGAACCAACTATGGTATGAAGGGTATTCAAACTCTGTGCAGTAGAGCCAAACATGTTCCAATTCCCACCTCCACCCTTACCCTGAAGCTATTACTTTGCTTTGCATAGCATGTGTGTACATGCTACCATGACTGCTTCCATCATTTCACTCAACAAATGCTAATGTTACTGCTTTTTGCAGTTTTCCACCACAATTAGCAGCCAAATACTACACATTGGAGTTAGAAACCTGGAGGTAATTACTGTAAATCCTTCTTCAGCTTATGTTGAGAAACAGACCCTTAGAATTTTCCACTGTGTTTAAAGGACTAAGCACAAATTGAGAATTTCACAACACCCCAAGTTCTCAAAGCAGCCTTTGTAGGCAGCAGAGGTGCACAGAGCTTGCCCAACACCTTTAGATCCAGTGAAGAGAAGATCATCGGTTGCATCAACGCAAAGCACAGCCTTGGTATGTCCCTCGGCTGTATAGATACACTGAAGTGGGGACGATCGGATGCATTTTGAAGCAGGAAATGGGTTAATTATCCCCCTAAAGAAAAAAAAGGAATGTGAGTTGGGCATATTAATAGACACAGATAACATTAATTTACTTGCAGGTAGGGAAAAAAATTCACCTAGTGGTCCTAGATGCGAGGGCAGAACAGCTGAATGCTTTTCATAAACTATGTAAGGATTTTTACTATTCAGCCTCAACACATGCCAACTCTGGACTATCAGTTAATCACATATACAAATAAACAAATTAAAAGACAACAAGGTGCTAAATGCTGGGTACATGGCAGTCTGCATAATGCTGAACAAACCAGACACTTAAAGCTTCTGTAAGCCCAATATCAACCATAAGACATCTTAGTTTAAACAGCACAATCTGGAAAATGGAGCAAATGTAATGTGCACTGTCAGTTCCAAACTCAGCATGCATTTCATGTCATCTGCATTCTATGGGCAGACACAGAACTGCTGTTAACTTCTGTGCCTGAAGAAGGTTCCTGCTGCACTCTGTACCCAACAACACGTTGCTCATGCTTAAATGGCCAAAAGGGAGGATGATTGGAATGCTGACGCCCCAGAGGAATCTTCCTGGGCACTTTCACCTAATTCTGTGGTAATGCCAAAAGACTAACTTGCCTGACAAAACGCCTCACAATTCATTACCAAACAAGAATTACTAGCAGTCTAAAATCTCATGTGTACAACTGCACACACACAGGCCCCTTTATTTCTGTGAAGTGTAGAAAAGCCTCAAATTAATGCCCAAAATATGTAACACAGCTGTGACCTGGCCAGCTTGCAGTTAAGACTCACTGCTCTTTTGGGAATCACACACCTAACTGTGAGGAAAAGGAATTAAACCATAGCCCTATCCTATCAAAACAAAAGTATCAGATGCTTTAGGAAAATTTAAAAATTTTGTAATATTGTCCAGAAGTTTGCTATAGAAAGGGAAAAATCCTTTATGATACAAGCTAACTTCGTGACAGCTAGTTAGTTTATCTAGTACATTAAAATTATGATTTTAAACATTTTTACAGCTCAGGACATCCTCGCTCATATAATTTATTACTCCACAGAAATCCTGCTATATACTTTACTAGTATTAATAGCACCTTAAATTGTATAACATTATCTTTCTCATTTTGAAAAGGCATTCATCTTTCATCTGCACCATTTTATGTTTTCAAGAAAACAGGAAAAATTTGCTTTTTAATTAATTTAGTTCTCTGCTCTTTGTTTTCTAGCATCACACTAAACGAACACGATTTTCTCTGTAGTATTCCCTAGTGGATCATGCTGCCTTTGAACTAAGTTATTCCCCCTGCTGTTCTCGCCCACTCACTTCTGTGACAAGCCATGTAAAATACATGTCCTGGAGCTATTTCTCTACCTATGTGCAGTGTTATAAAATCTACAGACAAAACACTACAACTGCTACAATGACCAGACAAAGCCACCATCACATTATTAGCAGTTCTTTGACTGCCTTCTATAGGTAAACTAATTTTTCACTGAGTACCAAAGTCCTAACCCACAGGCACATGAGTGACGACATTTCTTTCATCTCTTAACTTCTGTGCATTCTCTCAGAAAGACATAATAAAAACTACTCATTTTTATTTACGGTAAGATTTAATTTTTAGTGATCAAAGCATACAACGGAAAAAGAAAAACAAAAAATAAAGAGAGAAGCAGGTAAAACATAAGAAAATGTCTGCCCCTAATTTTCTTTTTTTTAAAAGAAAACAAAGAGAGAAACAATGTGTCTATGGAAATGTTTACACCATACTTCAGTTATAATTAAAATACCTGACATGCTCAACAATGATCAAAAATACCCTAAAAAAGGAGAGGGGGAGACATGCTTGACCAAAATCTCAGATATTTAATGTTCTGGCAAAAGCAAGAGAAACAATGCACAGGTATCAGGAAAAATCATGCAGCAAAATGAAATGTCTTAAGAACTGGAATAACTTTGGTGAAAGATGCCAAGAAAACAGAAAAGAGAGAGTACCTTTGTACCTCCGACAGAGAGGAATCACTTTCATCAGACCTACAATCAACAGTGGTGGAATTGTGAGGAGAAAGAATATAGGTATCAGCAAAGGAACGCCTCCATATGAGAAGAACAAACAACAGCACGGCCAACTCAGAAAAGCAATGCAAATCCACATACATTATGCAGCATTGCTCAAGGTATATCTCAAACCCATGATGATATGGGGGGTAGGGGATAAAAAATAATTATCTTAAAATAACACTCTCAGCAGTAAGTTACAGTAGATTCTCAGCTCCAGAAGATGAGTGACAGCAGCTGAGCCATTTCTTATTTCCCCAACATTTTCTTAGAGAAATAAAGGCAAAAAGTTAAAAGGAGAAGATGGATGCCCAAGTTAACCTCCGTAAGATAGTGCTTGTTGAGAACATCAAAAGAAAAAAAATACTCTGAACATCAATGCCTGCTAAGTGTAGAAGAGACATGCAAAATATTAGTCATAGAGA